>NC_053024.1:488287587-488301609 GCF_003073215.2 Triticum urartu
ATAGACAAATTATTTATTACTAAACAGCAGCAAAAAGCAAGGGATAAAAATAAAATTGGGTTGCCTCCCAACAAGCGCTATCGTTTAACGCCCCTAGCTAGGCATAAAAGCGAAGATAGATCTAGGTATTGCCATCTTTGGTAGGCAATCCATAAGTGGCTCTCATAATAGATTCATATGGTAATTTAATTTTCTTTATAGGGATGTGTTCCATGCCTTTCCTTAATGGAAATTGGAATTTATATTGCCTTCATTCATATCAATAATTGCACCAATCGTTCTAAGGAAAGGTCTACCAAGAATAATAGGACATGAAGGATTGCAATCTATGTCAAGAACAATGAAATCTACGGGCACATAGTTCCTATTTGCAACAATAAGAACATCATTAATTCTTCCCATAGGTTTCTTAATAGTGGAATCCGCAAGGTGCAAGTTTAAAGAACAATCATCAAAATCAAGGAAACCTAGCAAATCACACAAAGTTTTTGGAATCGTGGAAACACTAGCACCCAAATCACACAAAGCATAACACTCATGATCTTTAATTTAAATTTTTATTATAGGTTCCCACTCATAATAAATTTTTCTAGGGATAGAAACTTCCAAATCAAGTTTTTCTTCATAAGATTGCATCAAAGCATCAACGATATGTTTAGTAAAAGCTTTATTTTGACTATAAGAATAAGGAGAATTTAGCACGGATTGCAACAAGGAAATACAATCTATCAAAGAGCAATTATCATAATTAAATTCCTTGAAATCCAAAATAGTGGGTTCATTGATAGCTAACGTTTTAATCTCTTCGATCCCACTTTTAACAATTTTAGCATCAAGATCTAAAGACTCCGAATTTTTGGAATGCCTTCTAGGTAAAGGTGGCTCATCTTCAGCCCCATCATTATCAAGATTCATATTGCAAAACAAAGATTTAATAGGGGATACATCAATAACTTTTAGATCTTCATCCTTATTATCATGAAAACTAGAAGAACACGCTTTCACAAAGCAATCTTTCTTAGCATGCATCCTAGCGGTTCTTTCTTTGCACTCATCAATGGGAATTATAATGGCTATGAGAGACTCATTGATATCATGCTTAGGTGGAATAGATCTAAGTTTCAAAGAATCAACATCAAGAGAAATTCTATCAACGTTCCTAGCCAACTCATCAATCTTAGGCAATTTTTCTTCAATCAAAGCATTGAAACTCTTTTGTGAACTAATAAATTCTTTAATATTAGATTCAAAATCAGAGGGCATCTTATTATAATTTCCATAAGAGTTGTTGTAGGAATTACCATAATTATTAGAGGAATTACTAGGAAACGGCCTAGAATTAAAATTGCCTCTATACACGTTATTACAAAAATTGTTCCTCCCAACAAAATTCACATCCATAGATTCATTATTATTTTCAATCAAGGTAGACAAAGGCATATCATTAGGATCAGTAGGATCACTCTTATTAGCAAACAATTTCATAAGTTCATCCATCTTTCCACCCAAAACATTGATCTCTTCAATTGCATGCACTTTTTTACTAGTAGATCTTGCAGTGTGCCATTGAGAATAATTAACCATAATATTATCAAGGAGTTTGGTAGCTTCTCCTAAAGTGATTTCCATAAAAGTGCCTCCCGTGGCCAAATCTAAAAGATTTCTAGAAGCAAAATTCAATCCGGCATAAAAATTCTGTATAATCATCCAAAGATACAAACCATATGTAGGGCAATTACGTATCATTAATTTCATCCTCTCCCAAGATTGTGCAACATGTTCATGATCAAGTTGCTTAAAATTCATAATATCGTTTCTAAGGGAGATGATCTTAGCGGGAGGAAAATACTTAGAGATAAAAGCATCTTTGCACTTATTCCATAAATCAATACTATTTTTAGGCTAAGACGAAAACCAAGCTTTAGCACGATCTCTAAGCAAAAACAGAAATAGCTTCAATTTAACAATATCATTATCCACATCTTTCTTGTTTTGCATATCACACAAATCAACAAAGTTGTTTAGATGGGTAGCGGCATCTTCACTAGGAAGGCCAGAAAACGGATCTTTCATGACAAGATTCAGCAAAGCAGCATTAATTCACAAGATTCAACATCGGTAAGAGGAGCAATCGTAGTGCTAATAAAATCATTATTGTGTGTATTGGTAAAGTTACATGATTTAGTATTATCTTGAGCCATCATGACAAGAAAGCAATCCAACACACAAGCAAACAAGAACGGGCAAAAAGGCAAATAGAGGAAGAGAAGGGGAACGGAGAGAAAGGGAGAGAGGAAAAGAGGGCGAATAAAACGGCAAGGGTGAAGTGGGGGAGAGGAAAATGAGAGGCAAATGGCAAATAATGTAATGCGAGGGATAAGAGTTTGTGATGGGCACTTGGTATGTCTTGACTTGGTAATGGAGCCAGAAATGACTCGTTGTGGGAGTCAAATCCTGACTTGACTTGGCACAAATCTCCCCGGCAACAGCGCCAGAAATCCTTATTGCTACCTCTTGAGCACTGCGTTGGTTTTCCCTTGAAGCGGAAAGGGTGATGCAACAAAGTAGCGTAAGTATTTCCCTCAGTTTTTGAGAACCAAGGTATCAATCTAGTAGGAGATCACTCTCAAGTCCCACGCACCTACACAAACAAATAAGAACCTCGCAACCAACACGATAAAGGGGTTGTCAAACCCTTCACGGTCACTTACGAGAGTGAGATCTTATAGATATGATAAGATAATATTTTTGGTATTTTTATGATAAAGAGAAATAAAAGATGCAAGTAAAATAAATATCAAAGGAAATAACTAAGTATTGGAAGATTAATATGATGGAAGATAGACCCGGGGGCCATAGGTTTCACTAGTGGCTTCTCTCAAGAGCATAAGTATTACGGTGGGTAAACGAATTACTGTCGAGCAATTGATAGAATTGAGCATATTTATGAGAATATCTACGTATGATCATGTATATAGGCATCACGTCCGAGACAAGTAGACCGAAATGATTCTGCATCTACTACTATTACTCCACACATCGACCGCTATCCAGCGTGCATCTAGAGTAGTAAGTTCAAGAGAACAGAGTAATGCTTTAAGTAAGATGACATGATGTAGAGGGATAAACTCATGCAATCTGATATAAACCCCATCTTTTTATCCTCGATGGCAATAATACAATACGCATCGGTTCCCTTTCTGTCACTGGGAACGAACACCGCAAGATTGAACCCAAAGCTAAGCACTTCTCCCATTGCAAGAAAGATCAATCTAGTAGGCCAAATCAAACTGATAATTTGAAGAGACTTGCAAAGATAAACCAATCATACATAAAAGAATTCAGAGGAGAATCAAATATTGTTCATAGATAAACTGGATCATAAACCCACAATTCATCGGATCTCGACAAACACACCGCAAAAGAAGATTACATCGAATAGATCTCCAAGAAAATCGAGGAGAACTTTGTATTGAGATCCAAAGAGAGAGAAGAATCCATCTAGCTAATAACTATGGACCCGTAGGTCTGAAGTAAACTACTCACACATCACCGGAGAGGCCATGGAGTTGATGTAGAGGCCCTCCGTGATCAATGCCCCCTCCGGTGGAGCTCCGGAAAAGGCCCCGAGATGGGATCTCTCGAGTACAGAAGGTTGCAGCGGTGGAATTAGGTTTTCGTGGTGCTCCTGGATGTTTGGGGGTACGTGGATATATATAGGAGGAAGAAGTACATCGGTGGAGCAACGGAGGGCCCATGATGGTGGAGGGCGCGCCTAGGGGGGTGGGCGCGCCCCCTGCCTCGTGCCTTCCTCCCTTGTTTCTTGACGGCCACTCCAAGTCTCCTGGATCACGTTTGTTGAGAAAATCACGTTCCCGAAGGTTTCATTCCGTTTGGACTCCATTTGATATTCCTTTTCTTCGAAACCCTAAAATAGGCAAAAAATAGCAATTTGGGTTGGGCCTCCGGTTCGTAGGTTAGTCCCAAAAATGATATAGAAGTGTAAAATAAAGCCCATTAACATCCAAAATAGATAATATAATAGCATGGAGCAATCAAAAATTATAGATACGTTGGAGACGTATCAAGCATCCCCAAGTTTAATTCATGCTCGTCCTCGAGTAGGTAAATGATAAAAGAAGAATATTTGATGTGGAATGCTTTCTAACATATTTCTCAATGTAATTTTTCTTTATTATGGCATGAATGTTCAGATCCATAAGATTCAAGATAAAATTTTAATATTGACATAAAAATAATAATTCAAGTATACAAACTAAGCAATTATGTCTTCTCAAAATAACATGGCCAAAGAAAGTTATCCCTACAAAATCGTATAGTCTAGCTATGCTCTATCTTCACCACACAAAATATTTAAATCATGCACAACCCCGATGACATGCCAAGCAATTGTTTCATACTTTTGATGTTCTCAAACTTTTCCAATCTTCACGCAATATATGAGCGTGAGCCATGGATATAGAACTATGGTGGAATAGAATGATGGTTGTGGAGAAGACAAAAAGGAGAATATAGTCTCACATCAACTAGGCGTATCAACGGGCTATGGAGATGCACATTAATATATATATCAACATGAGTGAGTAGGGATTGCCATGCAACGGATGCACTAGAGCTATAAGTGTATGAAAGCTCAACAAAAGAAACTAAGTGGGTTCGCGTCCAACTTGCTTGCTCAGGAAGACCTAGGGCATTTTGAGGAAGCCCATCATTGGAATATACAAGCCAAGTTCTATAATGAAAAATTCCCACTAGTATATGAAAGTGACATCATAGGAGACTCTCTATATGAAGAACATGGTGCTACTTTGAAGCACAAGTGTGGCAAAAGGATAGTAGCATTGTCCCTTCTCTCTTTTTCTCTCATTTTCATTTTTTTCTTTGGGCCTTCTTTCTTTTTTGGCCTCTTTTATTTATTTATTTTTGTCCGGTGTCTCATCCCAACTTGTGGGGGAATCATAGTCTCCATCATCCTTTCCTCACTGGGACAATGCTCTAATAATGATGATCATCACACTTTATTTACTTACAACTCAAGAATTACAACTCAATACTTAGAACAAGATATGACTCTATGTGAATGTCTCCGGCAGTGTATCGGGATGTTCAATGATGCATGAGTGACATGTATGAAATTTACGAACGGTGGCTTTGCCACAAATACGATGTCAACTACATGATCATGCAAGCAATATGACAATGATGAAGCATGTCATAATAACAGAATGATGGAAAGTTGCATGGCAATATATCTCGGAATGGCTATGGAAGTGCCATAATAGGTAGGTATGGTGGCTGTTTTGAGGAAGGTATATGGTGGGTTTGTGGTACTGGCGAAAGTTGCGCGGTACAGAGGCTAGCAATGGTGGAAGGGTGAGAGTGCGTATAATCCATGGACTCAACATTAGTCAGAAGAACTCACATACTTATTGCAAAAATCTACAAGTTATCAAAGCAAAGTATTACGCGCATGCTCCTAGGGGGATAGATTGGTAGGAAAAGACCATCGCTCGTCCCCGGCCGCCACTCATAAGGAAGACAATCGATAAATAAATCATGCTCTGACTTCATCACATAACGGTTCACCATACGTGCATGCTACGGGACTCACAAACTTCAACACAAGTATTTCTCAAATTCACAACTACTCAACTAGCATGACTCTAATATCACCATCTCCATATCTCAAAACAATTATCAAGTATCAAACTTCTCATAGTATTCAATGCACTTCCATGAAAGTTTTTTTATTGCCATGTTGTTCTAAAGGACTCTCAAAATAATATAAGTGAAGCATGAGAGAACAATAGTTTCTATAAAACATAACCACCACCGTGCTCTAAAAGATATAAGTGAAGCACTACAGCAAAAACTATATAGCTCAAAAGATCTAAGTGAAGCACATAGAGTATTCTAATAAATTCCCAATCATGTGAGTCTCTCTCAAAACGTGTGTACATCAAGGATGATTGTAGTAAACTAAAAAGCAAAGACTCAAATCATACAAGACGCTCCAAGCAAAACACATATCATGTGGTGAATAAAAATATAGCTCCAAGTAAAGTTACCGGTAGACGAAGACGAAAGAGGGGATGCCTTCCGGGGCATCCCCAAGCTTAGGACTTTTGGTGTCCTTGAATTTTACCTTGGGGTGCCATGGGCATCCCCAATCTTGGGCTCTTTCCACTCCTTTTTCCATAATCCATCAAATCTTTACCCAAAACATGAAAACTTCACAACACAAAACTCAAAGTAGAAAATCTCGTGAGCTCCGTTAGCGAAAGAAAACAAAACACCACTTCAAGGTACTGTAATGAACTCATTCTTGACTTATATTTGTGTTAAACCTACTGTATTCCAACTTCTATATGGTTTCTAAACTCTTTTACTAGCCATAGATTCATCAAAATAAGCAAACAACACACGAAAAACAGAATCTGTCAAAAACAGAACAGTCTGTAGTAATCTGTAGCTAACGCAAGTTCTGGAACCCCAAAAATTATAAAATAAATTTATGGACTTGAGGAATTTATATATTAATTATCTTCAAAAAGAACTAACTAAATATCACTCTCCAAATAAAAATAGAAGTAATTCTGGTGAGCGCTAACGTTTCTGTTTTTTACAACAAGATCAAAAAGACTTTCCCCAAGTCTTCCCAACGGTTCTACTTGGCACAAACATTAATTAAACACAAAAAACAAAAACAAAACAGTGTCTAGATAAATTATTTATTACTAAACAGGAGCAAAAAGCAAGGGATAAAAATAAAATTGGGTTGCTTCCCAACAAGCGCTATCGTTTAACGCCCCTAGCTAGGCATAAAAGCAAAGATAGATCTAGGTATTGCCATCTTTGGTAGGCAATCCATAAGTGGCTCTCATAATAGATTCATATGGTAATTTAATTTTCTTTATAGGGATGTGTTCCATGCCTTTCCTTAATGGAAATTGGAATTTAATATTTCCTTAATTTATATCAATAATTGCACCAATCGTTTTAAGGAAAGGTCTACCAAGAATAATAGGACATGAAGGATTGCAATCTATGTCAAGAACAATGAAATCTACGGGCACATAGTTCCTATTTGCAACAATAAGAACATCATTAATTCTTCCCATAGGTTTCTTAATAGTGGAATCCGCAAGGTGCAAGTTTAAAGAACAATCATCAAAATCACGGAAACCTAGCAAATCACACAAAGTTTTTGGAATCGTGGAAACACTAGCACCCAAATCACACAAAGCATAACACTCATGATCATTAATTTTAATTTTTATTGTAGGTTCCCACTCATCATAAAGTTTTCTAGGGATAGAAACTTCCAACTCAAGTTTTTCTTCATAAGATTGCATCAAAGCATCAACGATATGTTTAGTAAGAGCTTTATTTTGACTATAGGAATGAGGATAAGTTAGCACGGATTGCAACAAGGAAATACAATCTATCAAAGAGCAATTATCATAATTAAATTCCTTGAAATCCAAAATAGTGGGTTCATTGATAGCCAACGTTTTAATCTCTTCGATCCCACTTTTAACAATTTTAGCATCAAGATCTAAAGACTCCGAATTTTTGGAATGCCTTCTAGGTAAAGGTGGCTCATCTTCAGCCCCATAATTATCAAGATTCATATTGCAAAACAAAGATTTAATAGGTGATACATCAATAACTTTTAGATATTCATCCTTATTATCATGAAAACTAGAAGAACACACTTTCACAAAGCAACCTTTCTTAGCATGCATCCTAGCGGTTCTTTCTTTGCACTCATCAATGGGAATTATCATGGCTATGAGAGACTCATTTATATCATGCTTATGTGGAATAGATCTAAATTTAAAAGAATCAACATCAAGAGAAATTCTATCAATGTTCCTAGCCAACTCATCAATGTTAAGCAATTTTTCTTGAATCAAAGCATTGAAACTCTTTTGCGAACTAATAAATTCTTTAATATTAGATTCAAAATCAGAGGGCGTCTTATTATAATTTCCATAAGAGTTGTTGTAGGAATTACCATAATTATTAGAGGAATTACTTGGAGGCGGTCTAGAATTAAAATTGCCTCTATACGTGTTATTACCAAAATTGTTCCTCCCAACAAAATACACATACATAGATTCATTATTATTCTCAATCAAGGTAGACAAAGGCATATCATTAGGATCAGTAGGAGCACTCTTATTAGCAAACAATTTCATAAGTTCATCCATCTTTCCACTCAAAACATTGATCTCTTCAATTGCATGCACTTTTTCACTAGTAGATCTTTCAGTGTGCCATTGAGAATAATTAACCATAATATTATCAAGGAGTTTGGTAGCTTCTCCTAAAGTGATTTCCATAAAAGTGCCTCCTGCGGCCGAATCTCAAAGATTTCTAGAAGCAAAATTCAATCCAGCATAAAAATTCTGTATAATCATCCAAAGATTCAAACCATGTGTAGGGCAATTACGTATCATTAATTTCATCCTCTCCCAAGATTGTGCAACATGTTCATGATAAAGTTGCTTAAAATTCATAATATCATTTCTATGGGAGATGATCTTAGCGGGAGGAAAATACTTAGATATAAAAGCATCTTTGCACTTATTCCATGAATCAATACTATTTTTAGGCTAAGACGAAAACCAAGCTTTAGCACGATCTCTAAGCGAAAACAGAAATAGCTTCAATTTAACAATATCATTATCCACATATTTCTTGTTTTGCATATCACACAAATCAACAAAGTTGTTTAGATGGGTAGCGGAATCTTCACTAGGAAGGCCAGAAAACGGATCTTTCATGACAAGATTCAGCAACGCAGCATTAATTTCACAAGATTCAACATCGGTAAGAGGAGCAATCGTAGTGCTAATAAAATCATTATTGTTGGCATTGGTAAAGTTACACAATTTAGTATTATGTTGAGCCATCATGATAAGCAAGCAATCCAACACACAAGCAAACAAGAACGGGCAAAAAGGCAAATAGAGGAAGAGAAGGGGAACGAAGAGAAAAGGAGAGAGGAAAAGAGGGCGAATAAAACGGCAAGGGTGAAGTGCGGGAGAGGAAAACGAGAGGCAAATTGCAAATAATGTAATGCGAGGGATAAGAGTTTGTGATGGGTACTTGGTATGTCTTAACTTGGTAATGGCGCTAGAAATGACTCGTTGTGGGAGTCAAATCCTGACTTGACTTGGCGCAAATCTCCCTGGCAACAGCGCCAGAAATCCTTCTTGCTACCTCTTGAGCACTGCGTTGGTTTTCCCTTGAAGCAGAAAGGGTGATGCAGCAAAGTAGCGTAAGTATTTCCCTCAGTTTTTGAGAACCAAGGTATCAATCTAGTAGGAGATCACTCTCAAGTCCCACGCACCTACACAAACAAATAAGAACCTCACAACCAACGCGATAAAGTGGTTGTCAAACCCTTCACGGTCACTTACGAGAGTGAGATCTTATAGATATGATAAGATAATATTTTTGGTATTTTTATGATAAAGAGAAATAAAAGATGCAAGTAAAATAAATATCAAAGGAAATAACTAAGTATTGGAAGATTAATATGATGGAAGATAGACCCGGGGGCCATAGGTTTCAATAGTGGCTTCTCTCAAGAGCATAAGTATTACGGTGGGTAAACGAATTACTGTCGAGCAATTGATAGAATTGAGCATAGTTATGAGAATATCTACGTATGATCATGTATATAGGCATCACGTCCGAGACAAGTAGACCGAAATGATTCTGCATCTACTACTATTACTCCACACATCGACCGCTATCCAGCATGCATCTAGAGTATTAAGTTTAAGAGAACAGAGTAATGCTTTTAGTAAGATGACATGATGTAGAGGGATAAACTCATGCAATATGATATAAACCCCATCTTTTTATCCTCGATGGCAACAATACAATACGTATCGGTTCCCTTTCTGTCACTGGGAACGAACACCGCAAGATTGAACCCAAAGCTAAGCACTTCTCCCATTGCAAGAAAGATCAATCTAGTAGGCCAAACCAAACTGATAATTTGAAGAGACTTGCAAAGATAAACCAATCATACATAAAATAATTCAGAGGAAAATCAAATATTGTTCATAGATAAACTGTATCATAAACCCACAATTCATCGGATCTCGACAAACACACCGCAAAAGAAGATTACATCGAATAGATCTCCAAGAAAATCGAGGAGAACTTTGTATTGAGATCCAAAGAGAGAGAAGAAGCCATCTAGCTAATAACTATGGACCTGTAGGTCTGAAGTAAACTACTGACACATCACCGGAGAGGCCATGGAGTTCATGTAGAGGCCCTCCGTGATCAATGCCCCCTTCGGTGGAGCTCCAGAAAAGGCCCCGAGATGGGATCTCTCAAGTACAGAAGGTTGCGGCGGTGGAATTAGGTTTCCGTGGTGCTCCTGGATGTTTGGGGGGTACGTGGATATATATAGGAGGAAGAAGTACATCGGTGGAGCAACGAAGGGCCCACGATGGTGGAGGGCGCGCCTAGGGGGGCGGGCGCGCCCCCTGCCTTGTGCCTTCCTCCCTTGTTTCTTGACGGCCACTCCAAGTCTCCTGGATCATGTTTGTTGAGAAAATCACGTTCCTGAAGGTTTCATTCCGTTTGGACTCCGTTTGATATTCCTTTTCTTCGAAACCCTAAAATAGGCAAAAAAACAGCAATTTGGGCTGGGCCTCCGGTTAGTAGGTTAGTCCCAAAAATGATATAGAAGTGTAAAATAAAGCCCTTTAACATCCAAAATAGATAATATAATATCATGGAGTAATCAAAAATTATAGATACATTGGAGACGTATCAAGCATCCCCAAGCTTAATTCCTGCTCGTCCTCGAGTAGGTAAATGATAAGAGAATAATATTTGATGTGGAATGCTTTCTAACATATTTCTCAATGTAATGTTTCTTTATTGTGGCATGAATGTTCAGATCCATAAGATTCAAGATAAAAGTTTAATATTGACATAAAATAAAATAATTCAAGTATACAAACTAAGCAATTATGTCTTCTCAAAATAACAACGCCAAAGAAAGTTATCCCTACAAAATCTTATAGTCTGGCTATGCTCTATCTTCACCACACAAAATATTTAAATCATGCACAACCCCGATGACATGCCAAGCAATTGTTTCATACTTTTGATGTTCTCAAACTTTTCCAATCTTCACGCAATATATGAGCGTGAGCCATGGATATAGAACTATGGTGGAATAGAATGGTGGTTGTGGAGAAGACAAAAAGGAGAATATAGTCTCACATAAACTAGGCGTATAAACGGGCTATGGAGATGCCCATTAATATATATCAACGTGAGTGAGTAGGGATTTCCATGCAATGGATGCACTAGAGCTATAAGTGTATGAAAGCTCAACAAAAGAAACTAAGTGGGTGTGCGTCCAACATGCTTGCTCACAAAGACCTAGGGCATTTTGAGGAAGCCCATCATTGGAATATACAAGCCAAGTTCTATAATGAAAAATTCCCACTAGTATATGAAAGTGACATCATAGGAGACTCTCTATATGAAGAACATGGTGCTACTTTGAAGCACAAGTGTGGCAAAAGGATAGTAGCATTGTCCCTTCTCTCTTTTTCTCTCATTTTCATTTTTTTTTCTTTGGGCCTTCTTTCTTTTTTTTGCCTCTTTTTTTCTTTTTTTTGTCCGGAGTCTTATCCTAACTTGTGGGGGAATCATAGTCTCCATCATCCTTTCCTCAGTGGGACAATGCTCTAATAATGATGATCATCACACTTTATTTACTTACAACTCAAGAATTACAACTCGATACTTAGAACAAGATATGACTCTATGTGAATGCCTCTAGCAGTGTATCGGGATGTTCAATGATGCATGAGTGACATGTATGAAATTTACGAACGGTGGCTTTGCCACAAATACGATGTCAACTACATGATCATGAAAGCAATAGTACAATGATGAAGCGTGTCATAATAACGGAATGATGGGAATTTGCATGGCAATATATCTCGGAATGGCTATGGAAATGCCATAATAGGTAGGTATGGTGGTTGTTTTGAGGAAGGTATATGGTGTGTTTGTGGTACCGGCGAAAGTTGCGCGGTACTAGAGAGGCTAGCAATGGTGGAAGGGTGAGAGTGCGTATAATCCATGGAATCAACATTAGTCATAAGAACTCACATACTTATTGCAAAAATCTACAAGTTATCAAATAAAAGTATTACGCGCATGCTCCTAGGGGGATAGATTGGTAGGAAAAGACCATCGCTCGTCCCCGACCGCCACTCATAAGGAAGACAATTGATAAATAAATCATGCTCCGCCTTCATCACATAACGGTTCACCATATGTGCATGCTACGGGAATCACAAACTTCAACACAAGTATTTCTCAAATTCACAACTACTCAACTAGCATGACTCTAATATCACCATCTCCATATCTCAAAACAATTATCAAGTATCAAACTTCTCATAGTATTCAATGCACTTTCATGAAAGTTTTTTTATTGCCATGCTGTTCTAAAGGACACTCAAAATAATATAAGTGAAGCATGAGAGAACAATAGTTTCTATAAAACATAACCACCACCGTGCTCTAAAAGATATAAGTGAAGCACTGGAGCAAAAACTATATAGCTCAAAAGATCTAAGTGAAGCACATAGATTATTCTAACAAATTCCCAATCATGTGAGTCTCTCTCAAAAGGTGTGTACAGCAAGGATGATTGTAGTAAAATAAAAATCAAAGACTCAAATCATACAAGACGCTCCAAGCAAAACACATATCATGTGGTGAATAAAAATATAGCTCCAAGTAAAGTTACCGATAGACGAAGACGAAAGAGGGGATGCCTTCCGGGGCATCCCCAAGCTTAGGCTTTTTCGTGTCCTTGAATTTTACCTTGGGGTGACATGGGCATCCCCAATCTTGGGCTCTTTCCACTCCTTTTTCCATAATCCATCAAATCTTTACCCAAAACTTGAAAACTTCACAACACAAAACTCAAAGTAGAAAATCTCGTGAGCTCCGTTAGCGAAAGAAAAAAAACACCACTTCAAGGTACTGTAATGAACTCATTCTCGATTTATATTGGTGTTAAACCTACTATATTCCAACTTCTATATGGTTTATAAACTCTTTTACTAGCCATAGATTCAACAAAATAAGCAAACAACACACGAAAAACAGAATCTGTCAAAAACAGAACAGTCTGTAGTAATATGTAGCTAACGCAAGTTCTGGAGCCCCAAAAATTAAAAAATAAATTTATGGACGTGAGGAATTTATCTATTAATCATCTTCAAAAAGAACTAACTAAATATCACTCTCCAAATAAAAATAGAAGCAATTCTAGTGAGCGCTAACGTTTCTGTTTTTTACAACAAGATCAAAAAGACTTTCCCCAAGTCTTCCCAACGGTTCTACTTGGCACAAACATTAATTAAACACAAAAAAACACAAACAAAACAGTGTATAGATAAATTATTTATTACTAAACAGGAGCAAAAAGCAAGGGATAAAAAGAAAATTGGGTTGCCTCCCAACAAGCGTTATCGTTTAACGCCCCTAGCTAGGCATAAAAGCGAAGATAGATCTAGGTATTGCCATCTTTGGTAGGCAATCCATAAGTGGCTCTCATAATAGATTCATATGGTAATTTAATTTTCTTTATAGGGATGTGTTCCATGCCTTTCCTTAATGGAAATTGGAATTTATATTGCCTTCATTCATATCAATAATTGCACCAATCGTTCTAAGGAAAGGTCTACCAAGAATAATAGGACATGAAGGATTGCAATCTATGTCAAGAACAATGAAATCTATGGGCACATAGTTCATATTTGCAACAATAAGAACATCATTAATTCTTCCCATAGGTTTCTTAATAGTGGAATCCGCAAGGTGCAAGTTTAAAGAACAATCATCAAAATCACGGAAACCTAGCAAATCACACAAAGTTTTTGGAATCGTGGAAACACTAGCACCCAAATCACACAAAGCATAACACTC
>NC_053024.1:488302609-488334842 GCF_003073215.2 Triticum urartu
GCGGCACTCCCGAGGGGAGGCATTACGATGAGGCTAGACACTAAGCTCTGGGCTCCCTGAGGTTGATGCGGCCCGGGGGCCTCCCTCAGTTGTTTATCACCAGCGCGGAGCATAGCGCTTCCGTATGTGTACGGGCATAGCCGCTCCTCGGCAGTGTTGTCAGCCAGCGCGGAGCATGGTGCTTCCACTGGTACGTGGGAGGGGGGCCCCCTCCGGGAGGAGCCCCCGGGGCATGTACAGCCCCGCCCTGACACGTGGCTGGCACGGTAGGGCCTGGTGAGGTGTATCTGGGCACCCGTGAGCCAGCGCGGGACTCACGGGGCCCTACCTCTAGGCGGGTTGCGCCTGGCACTGGGCCTTATCTTGTGATGTGTCCCTGCAAATTTGGTTAGATGTCGGCACTCTACGTCCTCGGGTCCCGGCCCTCGAGCTGGTCTCAGTCGTCGCTGGTATGCCAGGTCGCGATGCCATGGACAAGGCCAGAGGGTGAGGGCTGGAGAGCCAGTAAGAGCCCTGAGTCACCATGCTTAGGTACCCCCCCCTTTAACGTGCAAGTGGTCGGCATGGAGAAGAAGAGGTGCCGTGGACCGGCATCAAATAATCAAGCATGGTGGGTTGAACGCATAACCGGAAATAAACGCAAAAGGGATACATGTCGCTGGGTCTGACCCGAGCGACTTGGGGATGATGCATCCCAAGGGGCGCCCCCAACAAAGTAAGCTAACAACATGAAATAAAAGGGATACATGCCGCAGGGACGGACCCACGCGGCCTGGGAATAATGCAGCCCTGGGGGGGGCGCTCCCAGCTAGAAATGGAACTTGTAAGATGTCACCTGATGATGTTGAGGACGAAGGATTGTTGGTGTAGCAGACTCAGTGGGCTACGGAGGCGCTGGTGGCTCCTCGCGGACCATCTCCATCTCCGCCAGGGCTGCAGAATGTCTGGCCTCTTGTGCCTCCATGATGCCCCTCATGAGGCGCTGGTACGTGGCAGCCGCATTCGGTAAGCCATAAGGCATGCGAACGTAGCTGTGGGGTGGACCTCCGCAGCGCCCCACTCGCGAGGGCCAGAGGCGCTCCAGAGAGGCGACTCGATTAAGCCCTGGTATGTCGATGCAGACGCGTAGCCCACCATCCTCGCCTGGATGGGGAGCCACTGCTGGTAGGCGGCGGCCGCCTTTCATGACTCTTGACTCCTGTAGCTCCTGAATGGCCTTGCTGACGAACTCCTGAGGGTCTGGCTCTCCTTGCCTTACTCCTTCTTGAGGGAAACGGGCTTCGGAACACGCCTCCATGCGGTGCCCAAGCGCCTCCCTCGTGACCCTAGCCAGGTCGGTGGCCCTCCAGGGGAGAGCCCCCAAGCCCTGCCTGAGGAGGGCGCCGGGCGCGCTTTCCTATGCGATGGAAGGAGGTTCCCCCTGGGCAGGAGCGGGCCCAGAGGGACCTGCCTCCTGAGGGGCCGGGCCGGACGATGTCTTCTTCTTCTTGGGGGCGGTCTCGGGAAGCCTCCTGCTTCCGCGATCCGGGTCTTCCAGTGACGCGGCCTGAAAGGCTCGCTCCAGGGAACACACCGCGTCCTTCTCTTCACAGGGCACCGTGATGACTCCGCCACTTCCTGGCATCTTGAGGACGTTGTAGCCGTGGTGAGTTGCGGCCATGAACTTGGCCAGCGCCGGGTACCCAAGGATGGCGTTGTACGGCAGGCGAATGTGAGCGACGTCGAAGTCGATGAGCTCGGTGCGGTAGTTGTCGCGTGCCCCGAAGGTGACAGGGAGGCGGACCTGCCCAATCGGGACTGTGCAGCCGTCGGTGACTCCAGAACAAGGCTTGGTTGGCTAAAGCTGGCTGTAGGGCACTTGGAGATTGTTGAATGTTTCCATGGACAGGACGTTGAGCCCTGCCCCGCCATCGCTGAGGGTCCTGGTGACCACCACGTTGCTGATGATTGGGGAACAAAGCATCGGGAGGACTCCGGCTGTAGCCGCACACTTGAGCTAATCTGCTGAGCTGAACGTGATGGCGCACGCCGACCACCTGAGAGGGCGCGTGGCTTCGAGCTTGGGGAGGACTGCATTCACTTCGCAGGCGAACTGCTTGAAGATGCGTTGAGAGGCTGGGGCTTGAGCCCCGCCCAGGATGCAGGCGATCACGTGCGGCTCCTGGAAGCCCCCAGCCCCCTCGTCCTGGTGGCGGTCCTCGTTTCTCCATGGCTGCGGCGGCAGTGGAGGGAGGCCTACGTTGCCTTGCAGGCGATCCTCGTGAGGCTGATCCCTCCAGTCTTCCTCGCGAGGCGGATCTTGCCAGCGATCCTCACGAGGTTGATCGCGCCACCCTTGGCGCGGGCCACGGTCTTCCCAGCGTCCTGTGTTCCTTCCTCCTCCTCGACCGTAGCCCCGGTCACCGCGGTCGGGGTGACGGCCGATCCTTCCTTCTCGCACGGCTCGGAGCTCTTGACATTCATTGGTGTTGTGGGTGTGGAGGTCGTGGTACACACAGTATCGACTGCCCTTGGGAGGTTCGGGCAGATCTCTGCCCCGCTTGGTGTCTGGTTCTGCCACGAGCATGGCAGCCCCCTTGCGCTTCACATCCTTGGCCTTGGGATTCTTCTCTTCTAGGTCTGCGGCAGGCAGCTCGAGGAGGGAGAGACGCCCTTCCTCAGCCCTGGCGCACTTGGTTGCCAAGTTGAACAGCTCCAAGGAAGTGCATAGGTCTTCATGCATCGCCAACTCCTCCTTCATCTTGACATCGCGCACGCTGTTGGAGAAGGCTGAGATGATGGCCTCCTCGGTCACCTTGGGAATCTTGAGGCGTGCATTGTTGAAGCGCTGGATGTACTTCTGCAGGGTCTCCCCGGGTTGTTGCTTTATGCGGCGCATGTCGCTCACAGTGGGCGGCCGGTCGTGAGTACCTTGGAAGTTGGCGATGAAGCGGGTGCGCATCTCGTCCCAGGAGGAGATCGTGCCTGGGGCCAGGTTCAGGAGCCAAGTGTGGCCCCCGTCCTTGAGCGCCATGGGAAACCAGTTCGCCATGACCTTCTCGTCTCCGTTGGCAGCTTCGATGCCCAGCTCATAGAGCTGGAGGAACTCCGCAGGGTCGGCCGTGCCGTCGTAACGAGGAGGCAGGTCTGGTTTGAACTTGTCCGGGCCACGCGACGCTGCGTAGCTCGGTGGTGAAGGCACGGTAGCCTGCTGTGGCCACGGGAGGCCTTGGGTGACGGAGAGCTTGGTCTTGCATGTCCCCACGCGCTGTAGCTGGGAGCGGCGCGGGGTCATTGACGTGCTGGAGCAGGGAGCGCCCGGGCAGCTTCTTGCGGGCGAGGGACTTCTTGGCTGCTCTGCTCTTGCCGTGTTGGCACCTGACGGAGCGGGTTTCGCCCAGGGGCCACGCGCCTTGGAGCCGTGGCGCCTTCTTGAGGAGGAGGTGGCCGGGGCGCCGCCGGAGCTTTGTCGTCTGCGCGGGGCGGGGTGCGGTGCAGCGGAATGGACGGCGCAGGAGAGCCCCCTGCGGCGCGGACGAGCTCGGCGACGCGGTCGAGCCATTCTTCGTAGACGTTGTCGACGGGATGGTAGCGCAGGAGCTCGTTTGCCGCGATGAGCGCAGCTCGAGCCTCCATGGGTGCGCGGAGTGCGCGGGATGAAGAACCAGCTGGGGTGAGCTAGGGAGTAGCGGTGCGGCCGTCTTGCCGCACTGACGGATGCTGAGACGATGCTTGCTTCTCGTCCCCCGCCGGGCCGGTGGCGGCGTTGATGGCAGGTGACGGGGAACGGCGAGGACGCCCGCTGACAGGAGCCGTCTGGGCGACACGGGAAGTGAGAGCGGCCCGGCGCTCGGCGCGGGCCCGATAAGCATCATACATGGGCGCGATGGTCGGAGGAGAACGGGGTGGTGGAAGACGAATTCCGGCGCACCCCTACTTGGCGCACCAAATGTCGGATTTCGGGTTCCGGCAGACCCTTGAGGTTCGAACACTGGGGTGCGCGCGGAGATTTCGCCTTCCTACCTACCTGCACCCCTTCCGCCTCGCTAAGATCTAAGCTATGGAAAGAACAGCATAAGAGACACAGGGTTTATACTGGTTCGGGCCACCGTTGTGGTGTAATACCCTACTCCAGTGTGTGGTGTGGTGGATTGCCTCTTGGGCTGATGTGATGAACAATACAAGGAAGAACAGCCTCGCGAGGGTCTGTTCTTTGCCTGGGGGACGAACTGCTAGGAGGAGTTCAGTCACCCTTCTCTCTCTCTGATTTCGATCCGATCTTTGTTCCTCGTTGCTCGATCCCCCTTAACCTCTCTCTCTTGGTGTCTTGTTGTTCGTCTCGGTCCCCTTGCCTGTGTGTGGCTGGTCGTGTTTATAGGGGCCCTGGTCCTCTTCCCACATATCGAGCCGGAAGGGGCCAAGCCTGGCGGGCTGATGAAGGGAGCTTCCTAGCTGTCCTCATCAGTTGTCTCGCGTGGACAAAGCTCTAGTGGTGACTCCGTGTTGGGCTCCGCAATCCCTCCGTCTGCAGTCTCCTGGCTGGTCTTGTGCGCGCAGTGTCCTCCTTTGCCTGGTGCCTCGGTGCTGCACGGCTGTGTTGTCCCTTTTCATCAGGGAAAGGTTGCCATTTCGGTGCGGCACCCGCCTGGTGCCTTTGGTCGGATGGCTTGTGGAGGGCACCTCGGCGTCCCCACTTGATCTTTGTGCTGGCGAGCCTGCTTTGTGAGGCTTGCTAGTAAGCTCCCTGTCGTTCGCCCGCGATTGTTGGCCCCTTCGTGCTTGGTCTTTGTGAAGAGGGCCTGGGCCTCTTTAGCTAGGCCCAGCCGCCGGCAGGCAAGGGGATCGAGATGGACAATAGGAGCGGCAGGGGGTGAGTTTTAGGGGGATCGAGCATCGAGGATGAGCGATCGGATCGAAGTGAGAGAGAGAGAAGGGTGACTGAACTCCTCCTAGCAGTTCGTTGCCCCAGCCAAGAACAGACCCTTGTGAGGCTGTTCTTCCTTGTATTGTTCCTCATCATCAGCCCAAGAGGCAATCCACCACACCACACAGTGGAGTAGGGTATTACACCACAACGGTGGCCTGAACCAGTATAAATCCTGTGTTTCTTGTGTTGTTCTTTCCTTAGCTTAGATCTTAGCGAGGCGGAGGGGTGCAGGTAGGTAGGAGGCGAAATCTCCGTGCGCACCCCAGTGTTCGGACCTCAAGGGTCTGCCGGAACCCGAAATCCGACATTTGGCGCGCCAGGTAGGGGTGCGGCGGAATTCGTCTTCCACCACCCCGTTCTCCTCCGACCATCGCGCCCATGTCTGATGCTCGTCGGGCCCGCGCCGAGCGCCGGGCCGCTCTCGCTTCCCGCGTCGCCCAGACGGCTCCTGTCGGCGGGCGTCCTCGCCGTTCCCCGTCACCTGCCGTCAACGCCGCCATCGTCTCGGCGGGGGACGAGGAGCAAGCATCGTCTCGGCATCTGTTTGTGCGGCAAGACGGCCGCACCGCTACTCCCTCGCTCACCCTATCTGGTTCTTCGTCCCGCGCGCTCCGGGCATCCATGGAGGCTTGAGCTGCGCTCATCGCGGCAAACGAGCTCCTGCGCTACCGTCCCGTCGACGACGTCTATGAAGAATGGCTCGACCGCGTCGCCGAGCTCGTCCGCGCCGCAGGGGGCTCTCCTGCGCCGTTCGTTCCGCTGCACCGCACCCCGCCCCGCGCGGGCGACGAGGCTCCGGCGGCGCCCTGGCCGCCTCCTCCTCAAGAAGGCGCCATGGCTCCAAGGCGCGTGGCCCCTGGGCGGAACCCGCTCCGTCAGGTGCCAGCGTGGCAAGAGCCGAGCTGCCAAGAAGTCCCTCGCCCGCAAGAAGCTGCCCGGGCGCTCCCTGCTCCAGCACGTCAACCATGACCCCGCGCCGCTCCCAGCTGCAGCGTGTTGGGACATGCAATACCAAGCTCTCCGTCACCCAAGGCCTCCCGTGGCCACAGCAGGCTATCGTGCCTTCACCATCGAGCTACGCAGCGTCGCGTGGCCCGGCAAGTTCAAGCCAGACCTGCCTCCTCGTTACGACGGCACGGCTGACCCTGCGGAGTTCCTCCAGCTCTATGAGCTGGGCATCGAAGCTGCCAACGGAGACGAGAAGGTCATGGCGAACTGGTTTCCCATGGCGCTCAAGGATGGGGGCCACACTTGGCTCCTGAACCTGGCTCCAGGCATGATCTCCTCCTGGGACGAGATGCGCACCCGCTTCATCGCCAACTTCCAAGGTACTCGCGACCGGCCGCCCGCTGTGAGCGACATGCGCCGCATCAAGCAACAACCCGGGGAGACCCTGCAGAAGTACATCCAGTGCTTCAACAATGCACGCCTCAAGATTCCCAAGGTGATTGAGGAGGCCATCATCTCAGCCTTCTCCAACAGCGTGCGCGATGTCAAGATGAAGGAGGAGTTGGCGATGCATGAAGACCTGTGCACTTCTTGGAGCTGTTCAACTTGGCAACCAAGTGCGCCAGGGCTGAGGAAGGGCGTCTCTCCCTCCTTGAGCTGCCTGCCGCAGACCTAGAAGAGAAGAATCCCAAGGCCAAGGATGTGAAGCGCAAGGGGGCTGCCGTGCTCGTGGCAGAACCAGACACCAAGCGGGGCAGAGATCTGCTCGAACCTTCCAAGGGCAGTCGGTACTGTGTGTACCACGACCTCCACACCCACAACACCAACGAATGTCAAGAGCTCCGAGCCGTGCGAGAAGGAAGGATCGGCCGTCGCCCCGACCGCGGTGACCGGGGCTACGGTCGAGGAGGAGGAAGGAACGCAGGACGCTGGGAAGACCGTGGCCCGCGCCAAGGGTGGCGCGATCAACCTCGCGAGGGAGACTGGAGGGATCAGCCTCGCGAGGATCGCCTGCAAGGCAACGTAGGCCTCCCTCCGCTGCCGCCGCAGCCATGGAGAAACGAGGACCGCCACCAGGACGAGGGGGCTGGGGGCTTCCAGGAGCCGCGCGTGATCGCCTGCATCCTGGGCGGGGCTCAAGCCCCAGCCTCTCAACGCATCTTCAAGCAGTTCGCCTGCGAAGTGAATGCGGTCCTCCCCAAGCTCGAAGCCGCGCGCCCTCTCAGGTGGTCGGCGTGCGCCATCACGTTCAGCTCAGCAGATTAGCTCAAGTGTGTGGCTACAGCCGGAGTCCTCCCGATGCTTTGTTCCCCAATCATCAGTAACGTGGCGGGGCAGGGCTCAACGTCCTGTCTGTGGAAACATTCAACAATCTCCAAGTGCCCTACAGCCAGCTTCAGCCAACCAAGCCCTTCTCCGGAATCACCGACGGCTCCACAATCCCGATTGGGCAGGCCCGCCTCCCTGTCACCTTCGGGGCAAGTGACAACTACCGCACCGAGCTCATCAACTTCGAAGTCGCTCACATTCGCCTGCCGTACAACGCCATCCTTGGGTACCCGGCGCTGGCCAAGTTCATGCCGCAACTCACCACGGCTACAACGTCCTCAAGATGCCAGGAAGTGGCGGAGTCATCATGGTGCCCTGTGAAGAGAAGGACGCGGTGTGTTCCCTGGAGCGAGCCTTTCAGGCCGCGTCACTGGAAGACCCGGATCGCGGAAGCAGGAGGCTTCCCGAGACCGCCCCCAAGAAGAAGAAGACATCGTCCGGCCTGGCCCCTCAGGAGGCAGGTCCCTCTGGGCCCGTTCCTGCCCAGGGGGAACCTCCTTCCATCGCATAGGAAAGCGCGCCCGGCGCCCTCCTCAGGCAGGGCTTGGGGGCTCTCCCCTGGAGGGCCACCGACCTGGCTAGGGTCACGAGGGAGGCGCTTGGGCACCGCATGGAGGCGTGTTTCGAAGCCCGTTTCCCTCAAGAAGGAGTAAGGCAAGGAGAGCCAGACCCTCAGGAGTTCGTCAGCAAGGCCATTCAGGAGCTACAGGAGTGAAGAGTCATGAAAGGCGGCCGCCGCCTACCAGCAGTGGCTCCCCATCTAGGCGAGGATGGTGGGCTGCGCGTCTGCATCGACATACCAGGGCTTAATCGAGTCGCCTCTCTGGAGCGCCTCTGGCCCTCGCGAGTGGGGCGCTGCGGAGGTCCACCCCACAGCTACGTTCGCATGCCTTATGGCTTGCCGAATGCGGCTGCCACGTACCAGCGCCTCATGAGGGGCATCATGGAGGCACGAGGGGCCAGGCGTTCTGCGGCCCTGGCGGAGATGGAGATGGTCCGCGAGGAGCCACCAGCGCCTCCGTAGCCCACTGGGTCTGCTACACCAACAATCCTTCGTCCTCAACGTGATCAGGTGACATCTTTCAAGTTTCATTTCTAGCTTGGAGCGCCCCCCAGGGCTGCATTATTCCCAGGCCGCGTGGGTCCGTCCCTGCGGCGTGTATCCCTTTTATTTCATGTTGTTAGCTTACTTTGTTGGGGGCGCCCCTTGGGCTGCATCATCCCCAAGTCGCTCGGGTCAGACCCAGCGACATGTATCCCTTTTGCGTTTATTTCCGGTTATGCGTTCAACCCACCATGCTTGATTATTTGATGCCGGTCCACGGCACCTCTTCTTCTCCATGCCGACCACTTGCACGTTAAAGGGGGGGGTACCTAAGCATGGTGACTCAGGGCTCTTACTGGCTCTCCAGCCCTCACCCTCTGGCCTTGTCCATGGCATCGCGACCTGGCATACCAGCGACGACTGAGACCAGCTCGAGGGCCGGGACCCGAGGACGTAGAGTGCCGACATCTAACCAAATTTGCAGGGACACATCACAAGATAAGGCCCAGTGCCAGGCGCAACCCGCCTAGAGGTAGGGCCCCGTGAGTCCCGCGCTGGCTCACGGGTGCCCAGATACACCTCACCAGGCCCTACCGTGCCAGCCACGTGTCAGGGCGGGGCTGTACATGCCCCGGGGGCTCCTCCCGGAGGGGGCCCCCCTCCCACGTACCAGTGGAAGCACCATGCTCCGCGCTGGCTGACAACACTGCCGAGGAGCGGCTATGCCCGTACACATACGGAAGCGCTATGCTCCGCGCTGGTGATAAACAACTGAAGGGTGGCCCCCGGGCCGCATCAACCTCAGGGAGCCCAGAGCTCAGTGTCTAGCCTCATCGTAACGCCTCCCCTCGGGAGTGCCGCGCGAGGGGGCTGGGCACGGGGGCTGCGCCTGGGTCACACCCAGACGCACGCCGCCCAGCCAGGTCCCCCCGGGCCTGGTTCGTCGCGCGCCTCTCCCCGAGCGGAGCCAAGGTACGAAGGCCGTTTGAGCGTCAAGGGGGACTCCTGAGCATCGCGACTCAGGAGCCTAACTGGTCACGTAGCCCCTCACTCCTTAGTTCCGAAAGGCTAACGGCGGTTGAGGTATGCGCGCGGCCGGGCTCTGCAGACGTAGAACGGTAGATCCACCCACATCACACCTCCACTACTGCTGTTCGTTCGTGCAAGGGGGACTCCTGAGCATCGCGACTCAGGAGCCTAACTGGTCACGTAGCCCCTCACTCCTTAGTTCCGAAAGGCTAACGGCGGTTGAGGTATGCGCGCGGCCGGGCTCTGCTGACGTAGAACGGTAGATCCACCCACATCATACCTCCCTACTTGCTGTTCGTGCGCCAAGGGGGACTCCTGAGCATCGCGACTCAGGAGCCTAACTTGTCACATAGCCCCTCACTCCTTGGTCCCGTCCTGGTTTCTGGTCGGGGCTAACGGCGGCTGAGGTATGCGCGGGGCCGGGCTCTGCCGGCGTATAACATAAGCAAGTAGGAAGGAAAAGCGTAAATCTCAATGTATTCAAAAGCAAATATTACAGTCCACACTGTTATCTCAATGCCAAACGCAAGTTTAAACGCCTCCCCGAGGCATGATACATGTGCAGGAATTAAAGGCAGGACAAGAGCCACAACGGAGCCACTTGTCGGCGGTGGAGCAGCGCGGAGTGGGTTCGCCTCATGGAGCAGTGGGGTCGGCAGCGCCTTGCTTCGGCTTGGTGCTGAAGGCCCGGAACTTCCCCAGCAGAGCCTCCGCGCGACCCTTCACGGCCTCGGCAGCGGCAGCAGCACGCTCGCCGCTTAATGGCTCCAGCAGGCTGTCGAGGTCGACGCCGGGATCGCAAAGGTAGATGTGGGTGAGGACCCGCGTCAGCGCTGCAGAAGACAGGAAACGCGCCTCGGCCTCGGCCATGGGGCCAAGGCCAAGGGCGACATCTTCAAGAGCACGAACCAGGAAGGGAAGCAGCTTGGCGGGGCCGTCCTCGGCGCCAGCCAGCGGGCTCTCCAGGCCGCTGTCGTAAAGCGTCCTCAGCGAGGAGCGAGCCTTTGCCTCCATCTCCGTGAAGGCCACGCGGTCCTTGGCAAGAACCAGGGCCTTGTCGTCCAGCTCGGCCTTCCTCGCCCCCAACTCCTGCTCCAGCGCGCCTAGGCGGTCATGGCGCTTCCTGAGCTTGACCTCCCTCTCCTTGACGGCCGCCTCGCGAGCCTTCACGCCTTCTTCCTGCTCTTGGCGAAGGCGGACCTCTTTCGCAAGCTGGTCCCGCAGGCCTTGTAGTTCGTCCTCCAGCGCCTTGCAGCGACCACGGACGTCGACCACCTCCCCCAGGGCTGCGTCACGAGCAGCCTTCGCCTCAAGGACGACCTGCTTCTCCTTGTCGCAAGCCATCGAGGCCTGGACCAGCGCCGCCCGAATCGAAGCGTCGGAGCGAATCCATCCTGAAGCCAGCTCCAAGCGCCCAGCCACCAAGCGAGGGTCGGCGCCAAGAAGATCCTGCCGCAGCCGGTCCAGCTCAGCAGCAGCACGATCCAGAACGGCAGGAGGAGTCGGAGAGACAGCAGTCGGTGGAGTAGAAGGAGAAGGCGGCAGCGCGGCCACAGCATCCTGAGGCGGAGTCTGCTGCGCCCCAACGACTGTAGTGGCGGCAGCAGGCAAAGGCACCTCGGGAGTCACTTGGGCCATGGGGGCTGAGCTCGCCCCCGCCGGCTCAGCCAGGCCTCGCGAGGACGACCGGGTAGGAGAAGCCCGTGCGTCGCGGTCACCCTCCTTCGCGGGCAGAGGCGCTGCCACGGATGGAACCTCAGGAGCTCCCTTCGGCTTCTTTGCTGCGGGCGCCAGCCTATCCAAGAGATGCGGACGTCAAGCCTCAGAAGCAGAACAAGAAATAAAGACAAGAATCAAGCGCTTATGGGTCGTCGCCAGTGAGCTCAAGCGGCCTCCGGCCAAATTTGAAGCCCGAAAGCCGGCTAGAAGGGTCAACCTCGGGAAGCTTGGAAGCGGAAGGTGCGTCTGCGGTCCGCCTCGGGGCCGGGGCAGACCCGTGGGAGATCAGCCCGGTCCTGTCCTTCTTCGGGATCGGGGGCAAGCTCCCGCCTTCCTGCTCATCATCATCCTCGTCGTCATCGCTCGGAGAGAGGCGGAGAACGCGGGACCTGCGCCGGGGGAGGGGAGCCCTCGACTCTCCGTCAGTCACCTCGGAGTCAGGCCCTTTTTCCCGCTCCCCTCCTTCCTCCTCTTCGCTGGAGTCGTCGGAGGGCACGTCCACCGGTTCCTCGGGAGTTTCCATGGGCACGGGCCCGTCCCTGTTGAAGACGGGCATGGACTCCACTACCTGCTCCCAGTCGTCGCGGAGGAACAAGGGCGTAGGAGCGCCCTCCAACCCCGCCACATCGCCCCCGACCAGAGATTGGAGGACCGCAGCCAGATCTCCATCGGCCAAGGCCGCGGGGCTCGGATGGGGCCTCCACATCAGAAGTGAGTACTGCTGAAGCGGAGCCAGCTGGTGCTCCAGGAATTCCCTCAGCAGCGACGCGCCGGTCAGCTTCGCCGCCGCCATGTTGGCCGGCCTCAGATCCGCGTCCATCTTCTCCAACACCAGCTTCGCGCGGGGGTCCGCAAGCTTCGCTCGACCCCAATCGCTGGAGCTCGTGGGTTGCTCCATGGGCAAGATCAGCCGAGGGTGGATGCACCCAGTATCTTCCAAGACCCACTTGCTCCTGAAGCCCTCAATCCTTTTCCCGGGGTTCGAAATGGCAATGGCGCCACCGTACGCGATGAAGCTCGCGCACGCGGAAGCAGGACCACGAGAGGTCCGGAGGTAGAAGTAGTGGCGCAGCAAGGCCACTAAGGGCTGCACCCCTACATGAGCCTTGCAGTAATAGGCGAAGATTGCCAGGAGAAGGACGGAGTTGGGGTGGAGATGCAGAGCCTGTAGCTTATAATGGCGGAGGACAGAGAAGAAGAACTCGGAGAAGGGAGGCACCAGGCCAGCAGCAATGGCGCTTACGAAGAACGGATAGAAGGTGCTCCCTTGACCCTCAGGGGTGGCGGAGCTGGCCTTGAACACCTTCGCCCCGTCAATGCCCCACGCCACCGCCATCCGGCGCAACCGGCCGAGGCTCGCCTCCGACACGTTTGGCGAGTCCAGGGCAGACGAGTACCAAGCTACGGCCGGGGACTGACGAGGCGCCATGGCTGCCTAGGTCACGCGGTCGAAGTAGATCTGGAAATTTTGGAGGAAGGAAGGAGAGGCGCAAGAAAGGGGATCTGAGCAGCAACCGGAGAAAGCAAAAAGCAAAGCCTAGGCGGATGCCGCTCCTTTATCAAATCGCGCGGTTGCTAAGGCGCACATGTCCAATCAACCGCCACGCGGCGCCCAAGGCCGCAAGCTGATAGGGCCCGCAGCGCTTCGCTCTTGCCCTTCTGCCTCCCTGCACGGCCAAGTCCGGGCGCGCCTTGGGCCCGGGGGCTACTGTCGGCGTTCTGGGAACGGGGGTCCCCAGACTTGCCTGCCTGCGGCCTGCGGCGTGGCTCAAAGGGGGGCCCAGCACGGCCCATCTTCATCAACACAGACCCAAGACCCTCGCAAGGGGCCAAGCCTCACGGGGCGGACGACACGGAGCTTCCTCAGGCACGACCTCACCAGGCTGGCTTGCGAGGAGGTGGAGAGATCAAGGCGGGGTACGTCACGAGGTGCCCGTGACGCAAGCCATGATGACCAAGGGCGCCAGGCGGGCGCCAGCCCACGCAGTGTCCTCCTTTCCCCTTTGGTGCAAAGGGGGCAAGCGCAGCCGCAGAGTACCGAGGCATCAGGCAAAGGTTGCCATTTCGGTGCAACAAGACCACGACCAGGATGACTGCAAGACGGAGGTCATCGTGGAGCCCAAGACGGTGTCACCACCAGAGCTTTGTGTAGGCGAGGACCAACTTTAGTCAGGATAAGTGTACCAGATGTTCCCCTTCAAAATGCCAATTGTTGGCGCCCTTCCTGCTCAATATTTGGGAAGAGGCCCAGGGCCATTGCTTATAAATAGGACCAGCCACCCACAGGGGGTGGAGGTTAAGGTCGAGATCGAGCATCGAGGATCAAGGATCGGACCGAAATCAGAGAGAGAGAAGGGTGACTGAACTCCTCCTAGCAGTTCGTCCCCCCCAGCAAAGAACAGACCCTCGCGAGGCTGTTCTTCCTTGTATTGTTCATCATCATCAGCCCAAGAGGCAATCCACCACACCACACATTGGAGTAGGGTATTACACCACAACGGTGGCCCGAACCAGTATAAATCCTGTGTTTCTTGTGCTGTTCTTTCCTTAGCTTAGATCTTAGCGAGGCGGAGGGGTGCAGGTAGGTAGGAGGCGAAATCTCCGCGCGCACCCCAGTGTTCGAACCTCAAGGGTCTGCCCTCAAGGGTCTGCCGGAACCCGAAATCTGACAGTTTCAAGTTCTTGGAGGGCAGCTTCGAAGGACTCAAGGGCTACGCCATCGGCCGGATGACCAAAAATCGTTGCGGCAAGCTCTACATCGATGATGCAGGGTGGGGCCCCGAGGCCGGCTCAATTGAGTACGGGTACCGGGTCCCCTTTGGTGGCATACACATCTTCATTGGCAAGATCGGTGAACCAGGCCCTGAGCCGGACATCTGCACCGACCTCGTCGAGACGGCTCAGCGTGCGTGATCCGCCCGGGTCAAGCCTACCATGAAGCGTGCCTTCGTGGGAGTCATCCATGGAGGGGAATACGAGGACAAATCGGAATATGGTGGTGAGACCGTCGTTTATTCCGGCGACGAGTCATCAATCGGAGAGACCGAATCGTTATATCAACTACAAGATGGCCGGATTGGGGGCTGCTCCGATGGCGACAGTATTCCGGACCCCCCCTGATCTGCCAAACCGGGTTGGGATCTTCATGGCCGGTACATAGCTGACACTCCACTCTTCGACCGCTGCAACAATGACCTCCGGATCAGCAGCGGCGACGGCAGCCGGGGCAGGAGGCCCTGTGTGGCCGCCGGCTCAAGTTTTATCTGATCTATTTGATGCGCTGGTCACGCTGATGGCAGAGGCTAGCCCGGCGGATCGAGATGCGCACAATGCGGAAATCGCAAAGGTCAAGGATCAGATTACTCAGGCCAAGGCCGATTTGGCAGTTGAGGATACCATGATGGCCGCGGAGCGGGCCGCTTTGGATGCACAGGCTTATCGACTTATGCTGGATCAGAATGCATCACACGAAGTCCTGAAGAGAAGACACCGGTCTCGCCTACCTGCGGTTTATGATGCTAGGAACCTCTTTAACACCCTAGGGGCAGGGACCAGTAACCCGCCGGTAGTAAACCGGGCGGAGGCACCTGGAGCGGGAGCGCCGGTTCAACCACGTTTGATGGATCCGCCTCGTCAGAACAACATTGTGATGCAGCCTGTCTCAACACCACTGGGTCATTATTCTACTCCAATGGGCAATCTTGTCGTGCCACTTCACGGCTGGAGGCTATTCCAATTGAAGGTGATTCTTCGGCGGCGATCGAGACGCGTCGGGTAAAAGAGCTCCTTCGGACAGCCTTGGTTCAACAAGAGGCTTATTCATACAGTCGTGATCGGATTCATTCCACCCCCCGCCCGAGCCGGAGTTACAGAAGGCGTATGGATGAACATGCCATGTCAAGTACTGCGCGGAACCGTGAACCGCCCTGTGGCAACAACCCGGCAGGGGGGCTGGCGACGCTCAGGAGGTGGTGGACCGGGCTCGAGCACGCAGAGAGGCCGAGTTAGCAGCGCGGCATGAAGTCCGTCAGCTAACTCCGGTTCAACCGACCACGTCAATAGAGCCAGGAGTTACCTCTAGTTCTTTGGGGGTGCTGTGTCTCGTTCCAGCATTGCGCAATGTGCGTCTGCCCAAGGATTTTAAGGGCCTGTGCAAGGTGCCAAATTACAACGCCGATTTATCTCCAGAGCTATGGGTTGAAAGCTATGAGATGGCCATGGAGATGCTAGATGTGGATGATGCAGCCTGTGCGAAGTACTTCACCATGATGCTAGAAGGAACGGCTCGTACTTGGTTAAAGAGTCTACCGGCTAACTCTATAAGATCATGGGCTGAGTTGAGAGCCCGGTTTATCCAGAATTTTAAAGATACATGCAAGCAGCACATGTCGATTGTGGACTTAGCTGCCTGTGTCCAGGAGGAAGGAGAGTCAACAACCCGATGGGTGCGCCGGGTCTCGGAAATTTTGCATTTGTCGGACCGCATCAACGCTGACACCGCAGTTCTAACCTTGGAAGGCAATTGCCGGTTTGAGCCCCTAAAGTTGAAGTTGGGACGGCTGAAGCGTCATTGCAATGACATGGGAACCCTCATGGCCGCTTTAGTAAAGTATGCTGACTCGGATAGTACCAAGGATCCCGAGTCTGATGATGATAAGACAGGGAAGGGAAAGAAGAGCGGCAACACTAAGGGACAACACCACAACTCGGCGGGTCATGGAAACGGTGGCAAACGTAAAGCGGATCACAGCCTGGACTTCGTAGCCAATACCAGCGCGCAGGACAAAGGCCAACGACGCAAGGGTAAACTGCCCCAGCACGGTGGAGCACCTAGCCCTAACCCGGACCGCCTGTCTTACCTATTGAACCAGCCCTGCCCGAAACATGGGACAAAGGAGATGTTGGCCACACACCTCTGGAAGGACTGCTACATCATGCAGGAGTTCAAAAATTCTAATGCTTTCCGGTATGATCATGGACCAGGTGGCGGTTCAGGCCCTGGATCTCATGGGCCGGGCTGTGGTGGAGGAAATTCCGTTTCATACTTTCATGGTAATCAGGGCGGACATAACAATCAAGGTAATTAGAGCAACCAAGGTGGATACAATAATCAGGGCAATCAGCAGCAGCAGCAGTCGGGTTACCAGAGCAACCCGAAGCAGTTAAATAGTGGGCAGTATCATGTTTTCACCACTAGCTTGGACAAGCGTGACCAAAAGATTCATAAGAGGGCAGTGAACACCGTTGAACCGGCGGTGCCCCGTTATTTACGTTGGTGTGAGCAGCCAATCGTATGGAGTAGAGAAGATCATCCACCCCGGGTTGACAATCCGGGTCATCTGGCATTGGTGGTGGCACCTCAGGTGGGAGGTTATAAGTTCACCAAGGTACTCATGGATGGAGGGAGCAGTATTAATATCCTTTATTATGAAACTTTCCGTCGCATGGGGTTAATAGATAAAAATCTTAAACCGTCCAATACGGTGTTCCATGGTGTGGTACCCGGTAAATCGGCATATCCTGTTGTAAGATAGCTTTGGAGGTGGCTTTTGGAGATGAGCATGACTCAAGATCAGAAACTTTGACCTTTGAAGTGGTGAAAATCTGAAGTCCGTATCATGCCCTGTTTGGACAGCCGACTTATGCTAAATTTATGGCACGACCTTGCTATATCTATCTGCAGCTCAAGATGCCGGGTCATAAGGGAACTATAACCGTCCATGGGAGCTGTAAGATTGCTCTAGAATGCGAAGAAGGTGATGCGGCTTATGCTGAGTCAGTTTGTGCCACGGAAGAATTGAAGTTTGACAAAGATAATGTTGATCCGGCAGATATGACTCCGCTGAAAAAGCCATCTACGGAGCATGATCCGGCCCTGAAATTTAAATCAGCTGATGAGACTAAGCTTGTTGACTTCGTACCCAGCGATTCGTCCAAGCAGTTCAGCATCAGCGCTAACTTGGATCCGAAATAGGAAAGCGCGCTCATCGAGTTCATCCGTGAGAATTGGGACATCTTTGCGTAGAAGCCCTCTGACATGCCTGGTGTATCGAGAGAACTCGCTGAGCACACTCTTAATGTCGATCCTAAGTATAAACCGGTCAAGCAGTTTCTCTGCCGGTTCAATGAAGAAAGACGCAAGGCTATCGGAGAAGAAGTGGCCAGACTCTTGGCGGTTGGGTTTATTGTTGAAGTTTTTCATCCTGAATGGTTGGCTAATCCGGTGCTAGTCCTTAAGAAGAACGACACTTGGCGTATGTATGTGGATTACACAGATCTCAACAAAGCTTGTCCAGCTGATCCTTTTCCCTCCCCCGTATTTATCAAATTATTGATGCTACGGCGGGTTGCGAGAGTTTGAGTTTTTTGGATGCATATTCTGGTTATCATCAGATCAAGATGGCAGTTAAGGACCAAGAGAAGACGGCCTTCATAACCCCCTTTGGGGCCTTCTGCTATGTATCCATGCCCTTTGGGCTCAAGAGTGCCCAGGCGACTTATCAACGGTGTGTGCAGAATTACCTCCACAAACAAATTGGCCGCAATGTTCATGCCTATGTGGATGACATTGTGGTAAAATCAAGAAAGAAGGAAACATTGATTGATGACTTGAAGGAAACCTTTGATAACCTGTGGGTTTACAAGATGATGCTTAATCCGGCCAAGTGCGTTTTTGGTGTACCGATAGGAAAGCTCTTGGGCTTTCTAGTATCCAACAGGGGCATTGAAGCTAATCCGGAAAAGATCAAGGCCATCACCTCCTTGGCTAAACTAAAGTGTATCAATGACGTTCAACGCTTGGCAGGCCGGATTGCCGCATTGAGCCAGTTTATCAGCCGCCTTGGCGAGAAGGCGATTCCCCTATATCATATGCTGAAGAAAACGGATAACTTTGTCTGGAGTGACACCGCAAATGAAGCATTTGAGGATCTAAAGTGGCAGTTAGCCAACCCACCGGTTCTTGCTGCTCTGGTTGACAAGGAGCCGTTGTTGCTATACGTGGCAGCTAATGCTCGGGCTGTTAGCGTGGCTATTGTGGTGGAGCGCAAGGAAGCAGGAAAGGAATATCCGGTTCAGTGTCCGGTTTACTATATCAGTGAGGTACTTATAGAGTCCAAGCAAAGGTACCCGCATTGGCAGAAGTTGGTATATGGAGTTTTCATGGTAAGCCGGAAGCTTAAGCAGTATTTCCAAGGTCATCCCATCATAGTGGTCAGCTTTGTTCCTCTAGGAGATATAATCCAGAACAGGGAAGCAACTTGCCGGATTGCCAAGTGGGCTATAGAGCTTGGACCTCACGGGTTGAAATACATACCCCGAACAGCGATTAAATCTCAAGCACTTGTGGATTTCATCAACGATTGGACAGAACTGCAAGCACCTGAAGAGAAGCCGGATCACACTTATTGGACTATTCATTTTGATGGGTCCAAGCAATTGGAGGGTTCGGGGGCTGGAGTCGTATTAACTTCCCCACGAGGTGATAAGTTTTGTTATGTTCTCTGTTTAATGTTCCCTTGCACTAACAATGCAGCTGAGTATGAAGCTTTACTCCATGGTCTTCGGATGGTAAGGAGATGAACTTAAGCCGAGTTAAGTGCTTCGGTGACTTGGATCTGGTGGCTCAACAGGTGTCTGGCACTTGGGATTCCAAGGACCCACTCATGGCAGCTTATCATCGTGAGGTGGATATTGTTGCAGGTCAATTTAAAGGATATCAGGTGGATCATGTGGACCGGCGAAAAAACGAAGCGGCAGGTTCTCAACATAAACCGGTCCCGCCTAATGTCTTTTTGGATGTTCTGTATAACCCGTATGTCAAGCTCCCTGGTGAAGAGGATTTGGCTATTCCTGATCCGGAAGCTCAGTTGGTGGCAACTCTTCATGTTATCCCGGATTGGACGGTTCCTTACCTCGCGTATATGAACCGGGACGAGTTACCAGAGGATGAGACTCTGGCCCGGCAGATAATCCGGCGGTCCAAGTCCATGACTATCATCAATGGAGAGTTGCATCATTGCAGTGTGACAGGGGCGTTTCAGCGTTGTGTATCTCCTAAAGAAGGCTGTGAAATTTTGCGGGAGATCCACGAAGGAGACTGTGGTCACCATGCCGGTTCAAAATCTTTGGTGGCCAAGGCTTTTCGTCACGGTTTTTATTGGTTGACAGCTCATGCTGATGCTGAGGACTTGGTCAGACGATGTGATGGCTGTCAGAAGTTCTCACGGCGTGCTCATGTACCGGCTCAAGAATTGAGGATGATTCCAATTGCTTGGCCGTTTGCGACTTGGGGGCTGGATATGGTTGGGCCTTTCAAAACGTCCAAAGACAAGAAAACCCATCTTTTGGTTGCGGTTGACAAATTCACAAAGTGGGTGGAGGCAGAGCCAGTTAGCAAGTGTGATGCGGCCATGGCGGTTCAATTCATCAAAAGGTGATTTTCCAGTTTGGTTTTCCACATAGCATTATCACTAATAATGGTACCAATTTGTCAAAGTGTGCCATGAAGGAGTTCTGTCAACATGAGCACATCCGGCTTGATGTATCATCAGTGGCTCACCCACAGTCCAATGGTCAAGCGGAGAGGGCTAATCAAGAGATCTTGAGAGGCATCAAACCCCGGCTTATGGTTCCTTTGCAGCGGACACCGGGTTGTTGGGTTGAGGAGCTACCTTCTGTGTTATGGAGCATCAACACCACACCCAACAGGTCGACAGGATACACGCCGTTCTTCATGGTTTATGGGGCAGAGGTGGTTCTTCCCAGTGACATACGTCACGACTCACCTCGTGTAGCGGCATATGTTGAAGCTGACAACGAGAAGGCACAACAAGAAGCTCTTGACCTGTTAGATGAGGAGCGTGACATAGCGGCGGCCCGTTCGGCGATTTATCAGCAAGATGTGCGTCCTTATCATAGCCGCCGGGTTAGAACAAGAACCTTTCAAGAAGGAGATTTGGTGCTTCAGCTCATCCAGGATCAGACGGATATGCACAAGTTATCCCCCATTGGGAAGGACCTTTTGTGGTCAGCAAGAATTTACACAATGGGTCGTACTACTTAATCGATGTTCGAGAGCGCAAAGACTCACGTAAATCGGAGGAGGAGACCAACCGGCCATGGAATATTGCTCATCTTCGGCCCTATTATACTTGAGTTATAGGCTCTGCTTATGTACATATTATGACAATGTATATATTATGATCAATATAATAAATCGGAACCTCAGCTAAGCAGGGTATCTGTTGTTTTCTTACATCATGGGTGGTTACATGGAGCTTCTGTTTCTCAAAGCAGCGTCCGGTTTACCCCTTGATCTAGCTTCTCACAGCTTTATATTATATCACTTGGGGGCTTGGTCGTATCCGAACCATAGCTATGCCTCTTGATAGGCGCAATGCCACAGCATCACTTGGGGGCTTGGTCGTATTCGAACCATAGCTACACCTCTTGATCGGCGCAATGCCACAGCATCACTTGGGGGCTTGGTCGAACCCGAACCATAGCTACACCTTCTGATCGGCGTAATGCCACAACATCATTTGGGGACCTGGCCGACTCGAACCATAGTTACACCTTTTGGGGGCTTGGTCATATCCGACCATGGTAGCCCATCTTGATTGGCTCAAAGCCTCGCTTACAATGGGGGATTGGTTTTATTTTGCTTTTGTTTGAGTTCTGTTCTCTTTTTTTGATAACGATTTTTTGTTGCTTTTTCAAACCGACACTTATAAACCGGTTCGACTATCGATTACAAATTGATGGCACATGGTCAAATCATAATCCGGAGACTATCTGTTCGGTCTGACTTTCAGTTAAAATCTTATTACGGAGTAAACTGGTGTTTATAATAGCCCAGAACGGTTTACATTATAAACCGGCCTTATATCAACATGAGCTGTTTTCTCCTCCAAGATTTGGGTTATAAGCCCCGACACAAGGTTGGCCAGCCAACATCATGCCTGAAGGTGGCAGGTATTATATATTTCCATATTTGGTTATATGTTACAGCCTAAAGTTATCATCTTTAGTTCCATATGCATGAGTATCATGACCCGCCCGGCGGTAAACCGCCAGGGCGCTTTAAGCTTCTTGACTGCAGAAACAGCTTGGACAAATGAATATGGATATCATATCTTAAAGTATGATGAATCAAACAAGCATCAGTTGCAGATAAATATGCACGAAGGCATACCAGATGAAGTATATTAACTAGCCTATTACAAGGCGTTCCAGTGCCAAAAGGATCATTATTTTTATCAAATACATGTCACATCATGTAGTAGTTTAAACCGGACTCCGGTTCATGCTTGGTCACTGGCTTGACCTGACGGTTGCGGGTCATCTCGCGCCGGTTCAACTTCTTCATCCGTACCCAGTGGCTGGAAATCAATAGTGGCCCAGTCGATCCCAGTTAGGGCTTGGAATACAACTTCATCACTTATCAGCGTGGACGGTTCAATGTCAGGGGCGTAAGTGTGCTTACAGATTGGCGGAATAAGATTTTCAGCTTCATGAATTGGTGCAGCAACCCGCTTTTTCTTGTCATCATAACTGGCTTGATAATATGACAGTTCTGCTTCTTCAACCAATCGACAAGCCAATGGGCGCACTTCCCGGTTTATGATCCGAAGATCATCTTCGCCAAATTCGGTTCCGTCTTCCTTCAAGCTGGGATAACCTTGTGCCGCTTCAACTGGATCAAAGTCCGGTACCCATGCCTTTGCCCGAATCAGTGCAGCTAAATCGCCCGTCCTAGCAGCAGACTTTTTCAGTTCGTCAACCCGCGCAGGAAGCATGGATAACCTTTCTAAGGTATCCTTAATCAAGGTGGGAGGAGGATTGTTATGGGAAGCAATATATATGATCCGTTGCGCGTCGGTATACAGCTGTTCTATCAGAGTACAGGCTGCTTTTAGCTTTTTTCGAACATCAGATCCCAAGTGGCCAATACGAGTTCCTGTATCATTACAAGGATTAGTAAACCGGCAGATACATGAAAGGATATGGTAAAATCGGGAGTTAAAGATTCTTACCAAACACAGCTGTAGTCATGGCATGAATTTGCCGCTTTACACTGGTCAGTTCATCCACCACTGGTTTAAGAGCGGTTTTTGCTTTTTCAGCCCTTTGCACCAAAGCGGATTTTTCAGTCTCCCAAGCCGTCCGTTCTTTGTTGAAGCCTTCTTTAAGTTTCTCCATAGCACTTAAAGCTCTCGTCAACTCTTCCTTCGCCTTGGAGGTTTCAACTTGTTGCGATTTAAGGTTTTCATGTACGTCAGCGGTTTGGCTCTCTTTCTTACTCAACTCGGCCTGCATGAGGACAATTATATAAGGAGGTGACAGTACATACTTAAAGCACCAACCACATAACAAGTTATGCCCTCGGTTCTTGGGGGCTAATGCATATTTGCTCTTCAACATACATTTTCTGCAAAGTCCCAAGCATAATACAAGTATTCAACTTGGCACTTGGGGGCTAATGGCTATTTGTTCAAAGACTACTAATACAGGAGTTTCTTCTACAAAGTCCCGGTTCATCTTTATAAAGTTAAACTGGCCCTTGGGGGCTACTTCAGCGAAGTTAAGATGTATTGTGGTTCACCTTGAGTACTTACTAAAAGTCCCAGTTTAAGTTGATATCTTAAACCGTCACTTGGGGGCTATTGGAGTTGATAAGCTACAAATCAATACAAGAAGAGAAACATATAGGAAGTTACCTCATATTTTTCCTTCATCATATTGACCAGGCCGGCTTCATAGTCGCGGCTGGTGTACAGACGGTTCAGATAGCCAGAATGGAGACCTTGAGCATTCAGAACGGCGTACGTTGACAAATCGGCATTCCATTTTCCTTTGCCCATTGCAGAGAATTCCTCTTTAGCAGTATGTTTTGACAAAGCGACAGGGTTGCCCGGTTCATAATGACTAATGCTAGTAACCAGAACATCATCATCTTTTTCCTCAATAGTTCGTACTGGGGTCGCCGGTTTGTCAGTATTCTTTGCTGGACTGGCTGGTTTGTCAGTCTGGATAGAACTGGTTGGTTGGTCAACAGGGCCTGTGGCGTCAACTTCTGCCTGTTCAGCAATGAGGTCATGGTCTTGAGATGGTGGATCATTCAGCATATCATCAAGGTTGGCCTCTTTAGAGTCTGGAATTTTCTCCAGATCAACAGCTGTGCCTTCTTCTGTCGGTTTGTTCAGGCGAGCTTTCTTGCTTGGTCTGGGCTTAGCGCTGAGAAAGTAAAACATGAAGGTCAGTGTAGTGTATAAAATGCATGTCAAGAATAAAGCAATTGAACAACTTACCCAATAACAATTTTTAGGGGTGGAAGTTTGATGGCTGATGACTCGCCAGAGGATGAATGAGAAGCGCCCTGATATTTGGAATCAGACGGATTAAGAGGTTGGCGAAAGCAACCCGCTTTGGGGCATGAAGTGTTAAGGGAATTAGAGACCTCTGAACGGCGTTTCGGAACCGGGCTGTCTGGTAAACCGGCGGAGGTAACTACCTGGCCGCTATGCCAGGTTGTTGCGGCGAGCCTCGTGATGTTGTTTCTTCACAAGAAAGTTCAATCCAAGTAAGCAATAGGATGAGAAAATTTAACTTTCCGATTTGCCCGATGGGTTTTTACTGAAGGCAAAGTGTTTGAGTCGGAGGAAAGAACGATTACCTCTACAACATCGGCGTGACCGACTTCAGCGTCGTCCTAGCAATAATCATCATCAATAAGGCATACGAAAAATGAACCAAGTGAGTCAAGTTCTACCTCAAAATCAGGGTTACCCACATCATCGTTAGCTAGTGTATCGAAGGATGCAGTGGTTCTCTTCCTGTTGGTGGTTTTCTTCACAGCTTTGGTCTTTTGGCGGGTTGGCTTCACCGGTTTATCTTGCGGAGGTTTCTTCTTCCAGAACAGATCATCGCCCTATCAAAAATAATAACATTTTCAGAGAATATTTGGACAGAAGCAATTTCAGATAAGCAGATGGTATGATTCTTATAGCTGGCAGTTTGTTGATGGTGAAGAAAGGGAGTAGGCCGGTTTGAGCACAGACATCTTCCGGTTCGTTCAACATCTTTTTTACAGCTTCAGTAACTTCGTCGTCTGTAAGCTAGATATCAATGTGCCGTTGAGCATCTTTTACATCTCATGTATACTCACACATCAAACCGGGGCGCTGGCTTAAGGGCAGTACGCTCCAGGATATCCAGCAGCGCGCAAAATCAACCTTCAACCCGTTTGCCATAAAAGCCCTAAGTTTGGACAGTTGAGGAGCATATTTGATTCTCTCTTTAGCAGTCAGCCTCCGAGGAAAAGGGTGTGTATTGCTCAGACGTTCAGGACGGTAACCCGGCAGGGGGTTTTCCTCAGATGGAGAGGTGTCCTTGCAATAAAACTAGGTCTGGTTCCATTCTTTGGGGTGGCTGTGAAGATTGGCATGAGGGAAGGTGACTTCTTTCCTTTTCTGAATCGCCATGCCGCCCAGTTCGGTGTTGGGTCCGTCTTTAAATTCTGTACGACGGTTTAGGTGAAAGCAATCCCTGAATAGCTCTACCGTCGGTTTCTCTTGAAGGTATACCTCACAGAAAACTTGGAAGTGGCAGATATTGGTTACGGAGTTAGGACCGATATCTTGTGGGCGCAGTTGAAAGTTGGCCAAGACATCCCGGAATTTTTTTGAACCGGGAGGGTTGAAGCCCCGGTTTAAGTGATCAGCAAAAACAATAACTTCTCCGTCTTGGGGAGTAGGAGGACATTCCGGGCCAGGGACCCTCCAGTGAATGACGTTTTTCTTACTTAAAGCGCCCACTTGGACCAGATTGTTCAACTGATCTTCAGTCACTCGAGAAGGGACCCCGTTGCATTCATACACTTGTTTGGCCATGGCAAGAAAGATCTACAATATAATAATTGATGATTCAAGAATTACATTGGACAGTTATACGGTGATACAAAGACATAAGTATATTGCTAAACCGGAGTCAGCTATCTATAAACCGAGAGTTTAACAATGAAACAGTGCCCTAGTAAAGGCTTTGGCGGTTCAACAAGGGGACTAATGGTACGTACCGGGTTGTCATTTTTTCTAAAAAGTTAAACCGCCTAGTCTAACATCAAAGAGTCAAGACTGCAGATGTGTAAGTGAAGGAAAACAAGTTTCACAAATTGATATTACACTTTTGGATCTGAGGCATATCAGAAAAGGGAAATATATTCAAAGCCTAAGAAGCAGTACCGAAGCAATGGGTGAAGGTTCAGATGAGATCTTCTGTTTTGAGATGCATAAATGGAAACAGAGGCTAAAGGCTATCATTATGCAGAACAGATATTCAGGATTTTATCAAGAATCATCGTATGAACAAAGAATGCTGACGAACGCCGAAGAATGTCGAAACCCTAGAACAGATCTATGGCGAAAAAAGCAGAGAACTTACCGGAGATGATGAAGAAGCAGAAAGGCGCCGCAGTTTTCTGGTGCGTTCAGGGTGATGCAGCGGCTAGGATCAGAGCAGAGGCGATGGTCGACGGTGGCGGTGGAGCTCCAGAGGCTGAGCGGCGCAAGGAAGATGACGCAAAAAAGGCATGAGGGGGAAAAGGTGAAAATGACCCCTCGGCCCTATTTATAAAGGCAAGGGATAAGCGTCAGGCACGAAAATCGAGGGGCCAGAAATTTGGAAGTGAGGCGGAGATGTCGCCTCGATTTTCGGAGACCCATTAATGAAGATGTGTCATACACAATTTTTTTATAATAGATGACGTCACGATGGTTTAGCACGATCTGGGAAAATGACGTCACGGCGGTTTACCAGATTATGAGAAGATGTTGAAGGCGAAGTTTTTGCTAAGGATTGACATGAACCTGTTCAAATCAATTTGGGGCCTAATGTTGGGGATATTACTACTGGGTGTAAACCGGCCAGGAGAGGCCGGGTTAACTTCATCAGTAGTCCAGTGTATTTGAAGCCCATAAAGATAGATGGTGATATTATGTAGAGGCCCAGGGCCCAGAACCGGGGTAAAGGCCTCTAGCTATAAACCAGCATCAATATGTAACTTGCATTGTAAGGTAGAAAGAAGTGGAGACCGAGCCAGATACGTTTATAAGCCGGCCTCGGGACTCTATAAACCGACGGGCGTCAACCCATGTATATAAGGGGACGACCCGGCGGCGGTTCAGGAAAGGAGACAACAACTCAAGACTTAGGCAAAGCGTATTCGCTCCCTGGTCATCGAAATCCCATCAATTCCATCACAACTAGACCTAGGCTTTTACCTTCATCGTAAGGGGCCGAACTAGTATAAAACTCTCTTGCGTCCCTTATCCGCTTTAACCCCTTCAAGCTAACCTGTAGCGATCGCTCCACGACTAAGTCCTTTCATGAGGACATCTGCCGTGACAAAACCACGACACCACCCGCCGCCCTCGTCTTCGACTGGGCCGCCTCGGCCCGCCGCGGAGCCTGATCGGCGCCGCCGCCCGCGCCTGGCCTCATCGCCGGACTTCCTCGCCTCCCTGCCGGGCAGATCCGGTGAGGAGCCGGCCAGATCCGCCCTCCCCCGCTTCTCCGGTCGTCTTCTTCCACTCCGATCGCTCCTTCGGCGACATCTCCGGCCAACCTCGGGATCCGCGCGAACCCTAGATCTAGTTCGGTTGAGGTTGACCCCGAAAGTCCCCTAAGTCCCTAATATTTTTATGCCTCCTTCTTTGCATCATATCTCGATGACCGTAGCTCCAAATCGTGCATGTGATATATCAAAATGTTCATTGTGAGATGCTCTTCATTTTATTCCATTGTGGCATGCTTGTTTGAGTTCATCCTGATGATCTAATAATTGATGCAAGAGTGCTATAAAATGTTTACTGCTGTTACTTATCATATCATGGTGATTTGTCATTTTTGTCACATTTGATGTGTGCTTCATATGGGCATGAGCTCTACATGTGTTTTGAACTATGTCATGCCATCTTCACGGTGGAGTTTGTATTGCAGTTTTGTGATCAATGTGGTGAGTAGCACAAGCATGCAAAGTAGCCTCCACAATGTTGCTGTTTTCAGGGACTTAGGATTTTGCTAAGTCCTTTCCTGCTATTATTTTGATGCCATGTAAACTTGATGCTACAGTGATATCCATGCTTGTTTTGAGATACTTCAGTAAAGGTGTTTTGAACATGTGGTTATGCTCTATCCATCCATGCCCCTGTTTGCAATTATGGAGTGCTCTAGCATGTCTTGTTCTTGCTCTACTTTTGCTATAAAATGTTCCTTGTAGAATGTTAACATGTTAATCAATATTGCCATGGTTGTTGCTAGTGATCCATGCATGCTATGAACTTGATCTTGCCATGGTTATTTTCATGAACATGTATTCTTGCTGTTAGTATGCTTATCTTGTCATGCAATGCTCTGTGGTGAGTGATTTGAGCTCGCAAAGTTGCCATCATATTTCTGTTTATGCCATGCTCTGTTTTTCTGCTAAGTCTGAAACTGTTAATAAAACTTGCTATGTTTACATGGGTGCCATCATATCTTATGTGCCTTTTTGGCTCATGTTCAGTAAGGGACTTTTGATCTATGCATTTATTAGGTTCATTCCATGCCTTTGTTTGCTATGATATGTTCCCATAGCATGTTGTTTGATAGCTCTAAACATTGCTTCCTGATGTTGTTTATGCCATGTTAGTATTTTCACTAAGTCTGTGAAGCTGATATCTTTTGCACTTTTTTCCATGCTTGTTTGAACCTGCTCTTGTGTGATTTAGCCGTAGCTCAGTGTACATGTTTTGTCAAGAATCTTGTGTACATCACTTCCATATACTTTTTTGTTATGTTGGGGTGCAGTAGCTTAGTTTCTTGTTGCATTCTAGATGGCATCGTGCTGTTAATCGCAAAATTGTGTCATTCTTGTTTTGCTTGCCATTTGCAAACCGTGCATCCGTTTCTGGTGATCTTTATATCGATTTCAACCGAAATCATCTCATCTTTCCAGCGGCATACTTCGTTTGCCAAGTTGATGCCTTGATCTTTCTTTTCCTTCCGGAGCACGCATATGCATTGCATATCACATCTCGCATCACGATGTTTAGATATTCTCCACCACGGTCTAATCGTAGAAACTTTATCTTTTTGCCACGATGCTTGTCAACTTTGTTTTGAAATTCCTTCAATTTGTCAAATGTTCCAGACTTATGTTTCATCAAATAAATATAACCATATCTACTCAAACCATCAGTGAATGTTACGAAGTATAAGTATCCACTGCGCGCCGGTATACTCATTGGACCAGATACATATGTGTTATATCCAACAATTCATGCGCTCATTCAGGATGACTAGTGAATGGCGTTTTAGTCATTTTACCCATCAGACAAGATTCACATGTGTTAAATCATTCAAAATCAAAGCACGTTAATACTCCATCATGATGAAGTTTTTGCATACGTTTCTTTTCGATGTGACCAAGACGGTAGTGCCACATGTAAGTGGTATTATCAGTCTTCTTAAGACGTTTAACATTAATGTTATAGATATCCTTTTCACATTCAAGATCCAATATGAATAAGCCACCAACCATGCAAATCCATAAAACATATTCTTATAAAATATTGAACAACCATTGCTCTCAGACTTCTAAGAATAACCATCATTTATCAGACATGGTCCAGAGGTAATGTTCTTACATAACTTCGGAACAAAATAACAATTATTAAGTTCTAAGATAAATCATGAAGGCAATCTTAAAGACATGACAACCGTGGCTTGAGAAGCAATCCCATTACCATTCCTGACATGCATCACGACTACATTTCTCCTCAACTCGCGAACTTTCTGCAGTCTGTACATCGTGTTGCAAATGCGAGCAACTCATACGTCCATTTTGCATCATGTTTTCCTATGGTTATTTATTATGTTTTGGATCATTATTTTGCTTTATGATGTTACTCTAATGCCTTTACTCTCTTAATTTGCAAGATTTACATGAAGAGGGAAATTGCTGGCAACTGGAATTCCGAACCTGAAAAAGCTACATCAGAGATAGATATTCTCTAGAGCTCCAAATGACCTGAAAATTTATAGAGAATTATTTTGGAATTAATAAAAAATAGTGGAAGAAGAACCACCGGGAGGGGCCCTACCAGTGAGCCACAAGCTCAGGTGGTGCCCCCTAGGGCGCACCACCTAGGCTTGTGGGCCCATCAGTAGGCCTTCATGGCCCTCCTTATCCTATATGATGCCATTTTACCTAAAAAATAAAATAAAAATAAAACTTTCAGGACGAAGCGCCGCTGTCTCAAGGCAGAACATGGGCAGGAGCGCTTTTGAACCATCGACATCACCAACAATCCTCTCATCGTGGGAGGACCAATCTTCATCAACATCTTCAGAAACACCATTTCCTATCAAACCCTAGTTCATCTCTTGTATTCAATCATTGTCTCAAAACCCCAGATTGGTACCTATGGGTTGCTAGTAGTGTCGATTACACCTTGTAGTTGATGCTAGTTGGTTTATTTGGTGGAAGATTATATGTTTAGATCCTTAAGCATATTCAATACACCTCTTATCTTGAACATGCATATGATTTGTGAGTAGTTACTTTTGTGCTTGAGGACATGGGAGAAGTCTTGTTATAAGTAATCATGAGAAGTTGGCATTCCTTCAATATTTTGATGATATTTATGTTGCTCTTCCATTAGTAGTGTCTGCTACTTCTTGAGCTTGCGTTGATTTTTCCCTTGAAGAGGAAAGGGTGATGCAGCAAAGTAGAGATAATTATTTCCCTCAGTTAAGAACCAAGGTATCAATCCATTAGGAGGCACAAGCAAGTTCCCAATAGATGCACCTTCACAAACTAACAAACACTTGCACACAACGTGAAAAAGGGGTTGTAAATCCCTTCACGGTCATTAGCAAGAGTGAGATCTGATAGAGATAGGTATAAAAGATAAGTAAAAAGGAAAAGGTAAATAAAAGTAAATAAATTGCAGCAAGGTATTTTTTGGGTTTTTGGTTTTATAGATCTGAAAATAATATGGTAAAAATAGACCCGGGGGCCAAAGGTTTCATTAGAGGCTTCTCTCTTGAAGAAAGCATACAGTGGGTGAACAAATTACTGTTAACCGGTTGATATAAAAGCGCGTAGTTATGACGATATCTAAGGCAATGATCATGAATATAGGCATCACGTCCGTGACAAGTAGACTGACTCCTGCCTGTATCTACTATTATTACTCCACACATCGACCGCTATCCAGCATACATCTAGTGTATTAAGTTAACAAGAACGGAGTAATGCCTTAACCAAGATGACATGATGTAGAGGGATAGATCCAAACAATATGTTAAACCCCCCATCTTTTTATCCATCTGTCACCGGGTGAGGACACGCTGCTACCTCTTGAGCACTACGTTGGTTTTCCCCGAAGAGGAAGGGATGATGCAGCAAAGTAGCGTAAGTATTTCCCTTAGTTTTTGAGAACCAAGGTATCAATCCAGTAGGAGGCTATACGCGAGTCCCTCGTACCTGCACAAAAAAAATAAATCCTTGCAACCAACGCGATAAGGGGTTGTCAATCCCTACATGGCCACTTACGAGAATGAGATCTGATAGATATGATAAGATGATATTTTTGGTATTTCTATGATAAAGATGCAAAGTAAAATAAAAGCAAAGTAATAAGCAAAGGAAATAACTAAGTATTGGTAGATTAATATGATGAAGATAGACCCGGGGGCCAAAGGTTTCACTAGTGGCTTCTCTCGAGAGCATAAGTATTCTATGGTGGGTGAACGAATTACTGTTGAGCAATTGACAGAATTGAGCATAGTTATGAGAATATCTAGGTATTATCATGTATATAGGCATCACGTCCGAGACAAGTAGACCAACTCCTTCCTGCATCTACTACTATTACTCCACTCATCGACCGCTATCCAGCATGCATCTAGAGTATTAAGTTCATGAAAACAGAGTAACACCTTAAGCAAGATGACATGATGTAGAGGGATAAACTCATGCAATATGATGAAAACCCAATCTTGTTATCCTCGATGGCAACCATACAATACGTGCCTTGCTGCCCCTACTGTCACTGGGAAAGGACACCGCAAGATTGAACCCAAAGCTAAGCACTTCTCCCATTGCAAGAAAGATCAATCTAGTAGGCCAAACCAAACTGATAATTCGAAGAGACTTGCAAAGATAACCAATCATACATAAAATAATTCAGAGAAGATTCAAATATTGTTCATAGATAGACTTGATCATAAACCCACAATTCATCGATCTCAACAAACACACTGCAAAAAGAACATTACATCAAATAGATCTCCACAAGAGAGGGGGAGAACATTGTAGTGAGATCCAAAAAGAGAGAAGAAGCCATCTAGCTACTAACTATGGACCCGTAGGTCTGAGGTGAACTACTCACACTTCATCGGAGGGGCTATGGTGTTGACGTAGAAGCCCTCCGTGATGGATACCCCCTCCGACGGAGGTCCGGAATAGGCCCCAAGATGGGATATCGTGGATACATAAAGTTGCGGTGGTGGAATTAGGGTTTTGGCTCCGTATCTGATCATTTGGGGGTACGTAGGTATATATAGGAGGAAGGAGTACGTCGGTGGAGCAATAGGGGGCCCACGAGGGTGGAGGGCGCGCCTGGGGGGTAGGCGTGCCCCTTACCTCGTGGCCTCCTCTTTTGTTTCTTGACGTAGGTTCCAAGTCCCTTGGATCATGTTCGGTGAGAAAATCACGTTCCCGAAGGTTTCATTCCGCTTGGACTCCGTTTGATATTCCTTTTCTTCGAAACCCTGAAATAGGCAAAAAAAACAGCAATTCTGGGCTGGGCCTCCGGTTAATAGGTTAGTCCCAAAAATAATATAAAAGTGGATAATAAAGCCCAATAATGTCCAAAACAATAGATAATATAGCATGGAGCAATAAAAAATTATAGATACGTTGGAGACGTATCAAGCATCCCCAAGCTTAATTCCTACTCGTCCTCGAGTAGGTAAATGATAAAAACAAAATTTTTGATGTGGAGTGCTACTTGGCATAATTTTAATGTAATTCTTCTTAATTGTGGTATGAATATTCAGATCCGAAAGATTCAAGACAAAAGTTTAATGTTGACAAAAAAATAATAATACTTCAAGCATACTAACAAAGTAATTATGTCTTCTCAAAATAGCATGGCCAAAGAAAGTTATCCCTACAAAATCATATAGTCTGGCTATGCTCCATCTTC
>NC_053024.1:488335842-488442987 GCF_003073215.2 Triticum urartu
GATCATTTGGCTTGAAAGCCATTGATCTCCACACTTGATAGCTTGTTTCTGAGAACACTTTTTTAAAATAATTGCCGTATTACAAGTTTGTTATTTTTCCTAGGAACTTGGCCACATATGATGACACAATGCGAAGGTTTCCCAATTTTTTGATTTTTTTTGAATTTTTTATGCCCATTTCAAAATGCTGTCAAAACGGCGGGAATGACCGTTGCTAGCTAGTGGTTGAATCTTGGAATTTGTTTGGTGTTTCTCTGATTAAATAGATACTTATGTACCTAGAAATGATTTTTGGAAAAAATAAAGAGCAAACTACAAGGCATCTACAGTTCAAATTTGACCCGGTTCCTACTAAATCGGCGGAAATTTGTCTTTTTCATGGGAGGTGGATCAAAACTTTTTACACCCAACCATTTGGTCAATTGTGCATTAAATATGGCCTAGTATTTTATAAAAATGATTTGGTCCTATTTTTCAACAATTATTTGGGAGGTCCTTCACAAAAAAACCTCCTTTTGGGCACTCGAAAAAGGAAAATTGATTTTTCGTCCAAAGAAAACAAAAACTTCCTTAGGCAACATTGTTTGCAATTCTGAGATGCACCCTTGTGCACAATATGAGATCATTCAATGCGAGGGGCGTCGAATCTCATGGTGTGGGGCAGTGATGCGTGGCGCCGCTGGCTGGCGGGTAGTGGCCACCGGTCATGTGTGGCGCCGCAAGGTCGTCGGGGGTTGCAGCAGAAGGTGATGCTGCAATAGTCAGCGGTGATGCAATAGAGCATCGCCGGGGGACCGCCGGTGCTATGATACAACATCGTCTGGACCAACAGAGTTGCAATGAAGCAGTGTTGGGCCACTAGTGTTTTGATTTTCTAGCTTAATTGTAAACGGTTGTGATCTTGACATTTTAGTTAATTGTAAATAAGTTGTGGACTAATATTTTTGAAAAAAGTTGTGGTCCTTTTTACAAGACAGTTTGTAGTTTTTTCTTAAAAAACATAGAAAATTTGGGTTCAAATTTTGAAGATTCCAGCACAAAACAACCGGCCAATAAGAAGCTAGGAACCACAATCACGCGGATCACCCAGTCCGAAGCGACCTCAGCCATCCATCACACATCCATCAACGGTGGAGCGTCTCCCGAGAAACCCTAACCTACCCACCCACTCATTCCCCAGATCCGATCGAGGCACCCCGCCGCCCCCGCCTTCCTCTCCCTCATCTCATCTTTCTCCCAGATCCGATCGAGGCACCGCCGCCACCCCCACCCATCACCGCCGACCTCTCCACCATCTCCTCCCCGTCCCCCATCGCGCTGCCATCCACCTCGTCGCCTCCCATCTCCTCCCTCCCCCACCTTCCCCTTTCGTCCCTCCTTCCCCACCCCCACAACAAGATTGCCGACGCGACGACAGCAACGGCGGCGGGGTACCGGGCAGCAAGACGCGAAGAGGGTGACGCTGAGGCTGACCAATCCAACGAGTCAGTGAGCGATCCCCAGATGGAAACGGTCCGTCGGTGCCAGCGGAGGGCGCACACCGCGGACGAGGCGGCGGCGGTGCGGTGCAAGGCATAGTGTCGGCTGCGGCTGTCGGCGCGGGACGCCGTCTTGCTCATGGCCGCCAGCCCCGAGCAGGTCGCGCTCTACGCCCGCCAGCTCACGTGCGCGTGCTGCCTAGGCCGCTTCCCGCCCTCCTCCGCCGCCCTCGCCGTCCCGGACCCCGACGGCGCCCGCATCGGCTCCGGCGCCGCCACGCTCCATGCTGTCGCCTCCCACGCCCGCCACCTCGTCTCCCAGGTCGGGAACATGAGCGTGATGTTTAGTTCATCAGCGTATGCTAGATCTTCATCACTAGATTGCCGATCTGATTTCTCAACTGCTGATGGATCAGATAGCATGGACCCATACGTGATCCTCACCTGCCGCAGCCACGAGCAGAAGAGCACTGTCGCATCAGGTACATATATATACCCAGACCCAGTCATCCACTTGAAATCATTCTGGTCTCATCTCACAAGATTCAATTTAACTGATCGATGTACCAGGAGCGGGGAGCGAGCCCGAATGGAACGAGACCTTCTTCTTTGCCGTCTCCGGCGAGGCCCCGGAGCTCAGGGTCAAGATCCTCTCGGCGGACGACCTCGTAAGAGAAGCATGGCAAGTACTAGACGAACGCCCCTCCTGTACTATCGGATCCAAGTGCAAGCGTTAGACTAGTAGTACCGTAGTGCTGCTCCAACCTGGCACATTATTATTCCTGCAGAGATTTAGAACACCTGTTTCAGCTGCTGGTTATGAACTTTTAACTGAATTTTCTTCAATATCCCGTTGGAGGCTGCTGGTTCTTCATGTGTTTGTCTGATGATTTTTCGAATCTCTTGCAGACTGGGGTGTGCAGTACTTCCGCAGGTGCCACGAATCCGGAGCCTGATGTTGCTGCTGAAGAGTAGAGCGATCAAGCTCCCCCAAAGGGACATCTAGAGGGCCTTACTCATCAGGTGAGCTGATGTTTGCCTGAGCACTTTGAGATGGTAGTTGGTAGTGGGATAGGCTACTGTCCTTGTTGGGTAGAATGTCTGCCTCGCCCTGATTTGATCTGTGTGTCGTGCCTGAGTTTCCATGCTGGTAAGATTGCCAGAATCTAGCAACAAATGCTAATACTGTATAGATGTTGTTGGCCAACTTTTTTATAAACCGAACACCAGTAAGAAAAGGCCTATGCAGTATTGCTTAGTCTATACCTAATACTAGACAGATTTTGCAACCTGATATGATCAGCGGAGAATTAAACAGTGGAAGTGCCTGCCAGTAGCACCATGATAACCTTTGCATACTAGTAGCTGCTATACATGTCCAGATTTCACCGTGAGTAGTTATTCTAGGCATCGAAGCTGAACCCATCTTCAACAGTTATTCTAAACAGAGATTTTGATGTGTGACCTGTTAATGAAGTATTGGTTGGTTGTGAGAACAATGCTTGCGTTTTAGCTACTGCCACTTTGAGCTGTTGTAGCTTGTAGTTATCAATTCCAGCTAGGTTTACATATTGCATTTCTGGAGTAGTCGATCGACATTTCTAAGTTTTTTTTGTTATATAAGATGAACAAATGTTATGTTTAAAGTGTGAGCTGACTAGTAATCCTAGAGAGAACCAGCTCCATTTTTGCAAATGTTATGGTACATTATATGGTTTCTTTAGCTATGCGATGCCACACTTATATTTTAATTTTCTGTCTAGTGTAAATTTTAGTTTCGTTCTCAATTTCGGTGCCTCTGGCTGATGCAGGTGCACATGAGTGTTCTGGACGACATGGTCTCCTTTTCGGCATGTGTAAGTGTCGGGTGGTTTTTGCCTACATGGTTTACGGCAAGCTGCAGTTCAGGTGGGCGCTCCAGCTCTCCCTTCTCATGCTATACATCCAGGTACACCCTTCCATCAGTACCTACACATACCAATGCCCGCTGGATAAATATCAAGAGTTGATATCTGATCTCTAGCAAATATAGCTGTGTGTAAGGAGCAACTGCGTGTAACTTCATTACTTGGTTCCTCTTTTACAAGAGCTCCAGGCCTAAGAAAGTTGGAAGTGCGAAGACGTGAAGAAAAGCGCGAAGCCGCGAAGTGCTACTCAGCAAAGAGTTGTCAGCTCTATTTGACTGTAATATTGTAATATTGTAATAGCTGGTATACTTGGGTTGTAATAGTCTACTGAAATTGTAAGACACTAATCTAGTGTTATTTGACGAATTTCACATGTTCTCTTATTTGTTCGGAATATTTGATTATGAATGTGATTTGATAGTGTGTGAGATGGCAACCTGACCAGTGCAACCCACTTGTGAAATAATATGACTAGTTTGTAACTTTCTTATGTGTGGGATCAATAAATGAGATTAACATGACTAGTGGGACCAGCTCCAAAATATATTTTCCAAAAATATATAATCAATAGACTGTAAAAGGCCAAAGCCTAGAGATAAAAAGGCTGAAATATTGGGCTTGGCCCATGTAGGCCAACAGAATTTGTAGGAAAAATAATATTAATAAAAGGCCGAATTGTTGGGCTAGGCCCATGTAGAAAACCGAATTGGACCGGGCTGAATCTTGTGCCACATCAGCTTGCCACGACCTGGGGAGGTTGCTAGTGACCAAAACGCCACAGTAGACGTATTTTGGTCATAAACGTCTACGACCATTCCAGAGGAAATGTCCCTATAGTCAGTTTACGACGGCCAGCTTTTGAGCTTATGTTTTTGGTAACAAAAAGGTCACAAATGGAAATTTGTGACCATTCAGTGACCAATAATGGTGGTCACAAGTTGACATATTTGTTGTAGTGCCACATCATCCACGGCATCTCTCCCCCATGTCGTTGCTTCCTCGGCGGCGACTTCCACAATGACACTAGCTGCAGCTGCTCCGGCTCTCGCTCGCACTGCGGCTCTGTTCTTGCTATTGGTCGTGCTGCTGCACTGCTCCTGCTTTCGTTCGTGCCACTGCTCTGCTCTTGTTCTTGCTTGCGCTGCTGGTGCTGCTGCACGACCTCCAGCAGCTACAGGAGTTGCTGCTTTAGCACTCGCTCGCGGTGCTACTGCACGACTTGCTCTCTGCTAGTGCGTTCCCTGCTCGAGCGTCTGCTGATTTAGATCACTGCTTCTCTGCTACTAGTGCTCGAACGCCCTAAACATCTATTGCAATGCTCTGTTACTAGTTCAATCAGTTTTGACAGTAAAATTCAGTTTCGACTGTGAAGTTCATTTTCTTCAGTTAAGTTCAGAGTGAACAGTACTTACAGCATCTGTCGTTGTGGCCGTGGCGCGGCTGATGCGTTTTACATCTAGCACTTTTTGGTGATGTATTTTACATCATCTATTGCAGATGATATTAGGGTCCCACTTCAGATTAACGTTGTCTGTCTTGTCATGCTTCAGCCTCGTCACCGTACACCTGAGCGGAGCTGCGCCAACGACGGAACCGTCCGTCACAGCGAAGCAGTACCCTCAGCGCCATTTCCAGAGGCCTCAGATCTTCTTCTCCGCCCCCGACAGTCACACCAGCATCATCACCATCCTCCACGTCCAACCCAATTGTGCTAAGGTCCACAAGGCTATGCCAAGGAGGTTGTACACTCATCGCATCACTTTGTTTCTCCATTCCTCTGTTCTTCCAATTCATGTGAGCCAAACACACAGGTTGACTGAAATCCTATGTTTCCAAATGCTCTGTTTTGCACGTGCATTCCTATCCCATTCCTGTGTTTTTCCTGTCCCTGCGTTTATAGAATCCTCCAATTGTAAGGAGCCCTTACAAATTTACTTCATTTTCAGATAGGCGTCAAAGAAAACTCTGTGTGTTATGTCCTGCTCCTGTCGTGTCGTCATCCACCCCACCTGAGGTGCACCATCGACAGAAGCGTTCACTTCAGCAGAGACCCCCCCTGCAGACTTCCTTTCGCCGCCTCAGATCATCTTCCCCGTTGCCGGCAGCCACGCCAACCGCAATACCATCACCGACTGAGAAGATGAACCTGAGGACTACACAGTTCCAGAAGAGAGGTCGCAGTCTTTCATGTTTGCTTACGTTATACATCGGTTATTATTACCTACTACTTTATCGTTCAATCTTGAGTTTTGAATTGCCCATGGGTCTCACATCGAGCTAGCAACAAATAGTATCTGTCTACTATCTGGTTCATCTGGGTCTTCTATGTGGTTCATGTTGGGTGGGCAACAAACAATAGATGATCCATTGTCTATATTTTTAAACTGAAGCTATAATCTACCTGGTATCATTAGTTTTGGATCCATCCACTCGTTTGCTACCATCAATCTTGATTTTTGCACGCACCCCTTAGGCCTTACAAATCTAACTATCTTTTAATTATGCATCTCAGATATTGTACACAATCATACTGAACATGTAGAGAAAAAGAGAAGACCGTTGCGTGCGAATATAATGTCATGCAGACACCGCTCCATGGTGGGCGAAGTGCCCCCCTCCTGCATTTCCAGAATGTTTTCTAGAGGAAGATAACTGTTCAGATGGAGATTCAGAAGGAGCCGACCATGCCTGTTTACCACCTGAGGTGTTTGCTCTAACCTGGCATGCTGATGTTGGTCATATCATGCATATGGCGCCTTGCATTGCTTACATTATACATCTTATATGTCATCAGCTTAGTTTAGATTTGCTTTGTGTGAATGCCACATGTTTGGTTTCTATATCATACTCCCACCATTCCTAAATATTTGTCTTTTTAGAGATTTCAACAAGTGACTACATACGGAACAAAATGAGTGAATCTACACTCTAAAATATGTTTTTATACATCCGTATGCGGTAGTCCATTTGAAATCTCTAAAAATATAATTATTTAGGAACGGAGGGGGTATATGGGAATTATGCAACGCCATCTTCTTTAGCAAGGCATCATATACGTGAATCATGCAATGCCATCATGTTTGGCCAGTCATCGCATATGTGAATTGTATCGTGCCATATTTTTTTCCATAATGTATTCCATTTGTCAACAATGTTTATTAATTCATCTACTCTTCCTGTGCATCAGCCATTTGAGTCGGTCATTGGAAAATCTGGAGTGAAAACAAGGTCTTCTGAGCAGTCAGTGCTACCTGTCGATGCAGATTTCTTGCTGGTTGCAGATAGCTCCTCAGAGGAGGATTCAGAGAGAGATGACCAGTCGTATTCCCCTCCCCTCGAGGTGCATGCTCTAACTTGGCTGGGTTATATTGCTCATATCTTGCGTTGCCATGCCATCTGCTTAGATTAGACATGCTTTGTGTGAATGCCTCATGTTTGCTTTCTATATCAGATATGTGAATTATGCAATGCCATGTTTTTCAGCCAGTTATCATATATGTGAGTTATGCACCTCCATGGAACCAGGCATCATATATGTGAATTATCTCATGCCATCTTTTTTTCATTATGTATTCCATTTGTTGACAATCTGTGTATATTGAACTACTCTTCATGTGTATCAGCCATTTGAGTCGGTTATGGAAAAATCTGGAGTGAAAACAAGGTCTTCGGAGCAGGCAATGGTACCTGTTGAAGCATATATCTCGATGGTTACAGGGAGCTCCTCAGAGGAGGATTCAGAGACAGATGACCAGTCCTATATCCCACGTGAGGTGTATGCTCTAAGTTGCAATATTTATATTTCTCATATGATGCATATGGTGTCTTGCATTGCTTAGTTTAGACATCATATGCACACTATTGAATTCTATCTGCTTAGTTTAGAGATCATACATGCGAGTGCCAGTTGCTTAGTATATGAATCAATATGTCAATTATATCATGCCATCCTGTATACTTAGACAACATGTATGTGAATTATTTCATCCCAACCTATTTTAGAATGACATCATATAGTTTTGTCATGTCATCCTGTTTAGGTACTCATCATATGTTGAATTATGCCATTATATCCTGTTAAGTTATCCATCATACATCTGAAACTGTGTCATGCTATCCTATTTAGTTAGGCATCATATATGTGAAATTGTGTCATGCTGTCCTGTTTGGTTAGACAACATACATGTGAATTACCACATCTGTCTATCATACAATGTCTGTACATTCAATTTCTTTTCTTGTTTATCAGCCATTTGAATTGGAAGGGGTGATGGCAGTATGTAAGGGAGAAAAAACCCGTTCTTCACAAAAGATAGTGCTACCCGTTGATGCTGATAGAACCATAGTTGTACTGGCCCACAAACTAGCCCCACCACACATAATCGAGACTCTTCCAGATTGCACACTTACACCGGTTGGCAGAGAACCAGCTACAACCCATCTAACCGCAACCCCAGCGGATAGTAACCAACTTATAGTTGACAAAGCACCATGTCCACCACAGAGTACCCCCACACGAGAAGTTTGTAAAGCTACTGCAGTGCCCAAAGCACGAAGACCACCACAGCTAACCCAAACTCCACGTTTAAAGCAGAATAGCAACTATTCTCAGGTCAGATTCCGTAGCTATGGTCCATACTCCTTTGCTATTGCATCACTGTATTTACTCATACCAACTACTTTCGAATTTGAAGGATCCAATTGAAACTCCAATGGCACAAAAGGTATGTTTTAAACCAATTTCTTTAACTGGATTGCTGTTCTAACTTCTTGCTCTATGTTGATTTCAGTTTATGTTTCATAAACAGTTATGTTCTCATGTGATGCACATTACAAGTGCTGCCAATGCTGTGTAGTTTCTCACACTTATATTTTGTCTATGCTGTTGTGTCTTAAAAATATATGAGTTGAACTGTGTCTCTATCTTGATTAGGGAACATAAACTAGAATGATATGGACAATACAGTGACCATAGTACATAGATATATGTTTGTTTCATGCTGTTATCCTGTCCACCTTACTACTGAACCGGTTTACCAAAATGAGTTTCGTATACTACAAGCTAAACATGTGATGTGTCTGCTTGTTTCTCTTGTAGTATGCAAATAGAATATTGGAGAAGAGCACCCCACTATGCAATGGTAGAGAAAGTAATGCAGATAAGGTTCAAGATAGTGAGACAACCTTGTTAGTCTCCAAGAAAGGTGATAAAAATGATCTTGTAGATAGTGAGAAAACCCCACAGTCATGCGTTGATGTAGTGTTTGAGTTACTGGCCAGTACCGCTGGCACAAGCTCTTCGAACTTGCTGCCTGAATCACTTCGGCTTCTTCAGTCTCAGCTACAAGCTAAAAGGCATCAGTCAGCTGTACTGCGGCAAGAAGCCGAAGGACTGAGGAAGTCCCTGCAGAATTTAGATGCGTACTTTCTTGTGCAATAGCAAGTGCTGGAGGATTTAAGCGCCAAACAAGAGAAAGTTAATAAGCTTGCTAAGCATCTTGCCAGCATTATGGGTACCCAGGATATTGTTTCTTGAGCTCTTCTGAAGTGGTTTCAGATCTGGACTTGTTTTGATGCGGCGTTTATATGCTAGTGTGTTCCCTATATTTGCACTGGTGGCGAACTTTGATGCCCAGTGGATGTAATATGTGTAATAGCCGCGATAGCCTAGCATAAGTTGCTTCCTTATTTTTTTCCTTGTTTCGTTTATTTGTTTGCTTGTAGTCAGTGCAGTTCTTTGTCCGCGGTTTGCTAGTGGCTGCAATAACCTATTTTTTAAAAACTAGGCCACAATAACCATGGGCTAATATTTACTGTAGTGACACTGGGCCTCCTATGGGCCGTAGAAACAGTGGGCCTTCTATGGGCTGTAGAAACAGTAGGCCTTCTATGGGCCGTAGAAACAATGGGCCTTCTACGTGCCGTAGAAACAATGGGCCTTCTACGGGCCGTATCATCAATGGGCCTTATACGGGTCGTATGATCGATTGGCCAAACATGGGCCAATAACAGGCCTCATTATGGCCGTAAAAGGCCTAGAGTTGGAATCGTCCGTTCATGGGCCGACCATAACGGGCCATCGTTAATAGGCCATATTTGATGACGCTATGAAAACGGCCCAACGAATTAACGGGCCACAAACGGGCCGACTGTAACCACGGGCTGAATTTGGCCCACAAGCAGAAAATGACAGTAATGGGCTGTAAGTAAACGAATGCTGGAAATGAGCCCAAGAATAAATGGGCTCTGAGAAGGCCGAAAGATAACCTGGGCTGGAAACGGACCAACAGAATAATGGGCCATTAATGGGTATAAAGTGATACATTGTTCATCACGGGCCAGTTTCACCACGGGCCGTTAATGGGTGTAAAGTGATACACTGTTCATTTCGGGCCAGTTTCACCATGGGCCGTTAGTAGGCCAAGAGTTACATAGGGCCTCATATGGGCCGAAAGACGTCATGGGCCATACATGGGCCAGAAGTGAAAATGGGCTGGAATCATATTGGATGGGCCAGATGACGCTACTGGGCCTAATTCGGATAGGGCGTAACGGGCCTTGGGTTAGCGGGCTGTAAATGGGCTATATTCGAACAGGCCGTTAACTGGCTTTCCATGGGCCGGCCCGCCAACTTTTGACCAAGTCAAACGGGCCGGCCTTTACACAGGAATGGGCCTCTGTTGGGCCGTGCCACGTGTCGACGTATCATAGGCGCCTATCTGATCCACTGATGAGCTGACACATGTTTCGTCCGGCCAATAAGAATTTTACACGTGGAAATTTCCCATTGGTCGGGGCTGTTAACGGGTTATCGGATCCAAAACCCGACCTGTTAGCTTAACGGCGTTCCGTTATGGTGGATGCCACGTGTCAGTCAACCTTGACGAAAGCACTTCTGTGACGCGCGATTTATCGTCATGGAAGTGGACACTTCTATGATGAATATTTTGGTAATGTCGTGGAACACTTCTACGACAGCACAGGTATGACTATCTTGGTTCTGTCATAAATTTGTCATGGATGTACATGCATGACAAAAAAAGCGACCTACCGTGACAAACACGTATCATTATGGAAGTGTCTTTTTTTGTAGTGTGGCCAACAAGGAACAAAGGTCGAGAGGGACACATGGATGACGCCATGGTGGCTATTATAGCCAACTACCCTGGGCTACTCCCAGCCTCGCAGGTAAACGAGACCAGAGTCCCAACCTTTGAAAAGGATTTTCTTTTACGCACTTCACCTACCATATACAAACGGTGTTTTATAGGGAAGGCCCTCGGGACGCCCTGCCGAGCCCGCGGCGATTCGCCAACAAGGGGCCCCAAAGCCAGACAGGCTAAAAAGGAAGGCAGTCCGGACGGAGACGCCGGCGCAGAGGTATGATGCAACACCTTACTCCACGGTTGTCGTCTTTAAAAACATAGTTACACCCATGTTTCCTAGAAGAAAGAACGCTCGCCGGACTATAACCGGAGAGGTCGCCGATCACGCCTCTACCAGTTGGGCTCCAGGGCCGGACACAGAAGCGGAGGCTAACACGAGGCGCACACCGGATGCTCCTCTGACAGAGGATGCGGATAAAATATCCGCCACAAATTCCTAAGTGGAGAGCACCATGAATCACAGGTGTCGCCGGGCCGTGCTCCGCGACATTTGTTTCTCCCCAGAGGCTTTTGATGCCTTCAACTCGAGAGACGTGTACCTCCGTGCAGCTCAAAATGGTCTAGCCAGAGCCACGGAGCAGTATGTAAAGTATATACGTGTAAGAAAATTTGATAATTATACATAGCAGTAGCCCCTGAGACATGAAATAGTTAGAATAACTGATTTAAGGATCATTTATTGTGCAAGTTCTTACAGAGAAGAATACCCAATTGTCTCATGAGCTTGAAGAGTGCAATGACCAGCTACGGGCCGCAGTTGCCGTAGTGAAGGAGTCCGAGAAGGCCTCCTCTGGTAACACTTGTTTCAGAGAATGATAGGTACCATATAGAGTGCGGTATGCTTGCAAATCTGACAATAAATATTGCAGATGACGCCGGAGTGAATCCGGATGAGCAACATGTCATACGCCGGCTAAAGGCTGGCGAGCGCGTGCTTACAAAAGTTAGGCATGAGAAAAACAATCTCCAGGACGCCAATACCCAGCTGAGCATGGAACTAAAGGATGTTCGTGCCCAGCTATCGTACTCCGTGAAGGAGAATAAGCGGCTTCGTCGCGGCATTTTCAGTAAGTGCTTGAGCGAACTTGTTTAAAAGAGTTCGGCGAAGAAGCCAACTAACAGAGTTATGTCTGTAGGTATGCTGACGGGTCGTTCCGCGGATGAGATTCCCAGGTCTGCGGGTGATCTTTACCAGAGCTCTCACAACTGCACGAACAAGTTCGACAGGTGATGCAAGGCATTACCCAGGCCTTGTGGCCATCCGTCTCCCTGCTCGAAGGCCTTGGAGAGCTTGCGGACAACCTCAAGGGAGCACGGCGGCGCTTCCGATTATGGAAGATATCGGCCTGCCGTCATGGTGCCAGGGAAGCCTGGGCCATCGTGAATGTTGCGGTATACCAAGGCTGACCCAAACCACATGGCCTAGGTCAGACCTGTGGGGCCTGATGGGAAAGAGACCCCCGTTAGCTTAGTGTATGGGCAAGTAGAATTAGCCGCAAAGTATTCCCAACAGGATTGTAGGCTAGACAGCCTGTTGGATGGTATAGAAGAGGAATTTAGTCAGTCTAAGTGAATATGTAATTAAGGTGACATATATTATTCCTTCTAGCCGGATTGTAAATCATTTGTCATGGCGGACCTTTTCACTTCAACCTCGAGACCCGATAGTCCGGAGTGTATCCGAATACCCGCTCAGTTATATAAGAACCGGGGTATGCGTGAAAACCAGGCGTAGGGGTCATTAGTGCTTGAACAGACAAGTATCCAACTAGGTATGTTATATTACATGGGTAGTAAGAAACATCTTCCAGGGAGAATAGTTCCGTTAAGGGTTTCTTTCCCTGGGTACGCATGCCCTAAAGTGCATGTCGGAACTGCGAGAAGAGACGTAGGAAAAACATATGGGGGCATATATGGAAAATAAATAAAAATCATCTTTTGTTCACCGACTGAATATTCCCTTAAGAACGGTAGCTTTCGGCTTCACCCAGTCTGAGGTACACATCCGGCTGACCCGGCAGTAACAATCGCAGAGGTGCTCCCCTTATGCCCTAGCCGAATTAATGGGAATGTAGGGCATAAATACAAGAGCCAGGCAACCCAGCTTGGCCAAAACTTAAGTCATATCGATGCATATAATGGTGAAGAAAAGGTACATGCAGAAGAATAATACATGTGCGGGGCATGAAGCCCAGGTAAATAATTAAGCTTCTGTGTAAGAAGCCCCCAGGTATAATGAGCGCGGATAGCGCGTCAATAGTGTGCAAGCAAGGCACGAGTTGGCCCTTGAAGACCTTGGGAATGGAAAAAGGGAAGAAAGACAAAAAAGAGATAATGTATATGCAAAAAATGGACAGAGGAAGGAGACGAACATAGAGTCCCGCACTAGGCATAGAATCTTCGGAGCCTGGCTGCATTCCATGGGTTCGGCTCGAGTCGATTATCCGATGCATCCCGCAGACGGTACACTCCGCTGGTCAGAACTTGGTCAATAATGAAGGGACCTTCCCATTTGGGCTCGAGATTGTTCTTTTTCTTTTCCGGTAGACGTAGAACTAGTTCGCCAACGTTATAAGTTTTGGCCCGTACTTCTCTGCTTTGGTATCTTCGAGACTGTTGCTGATAGAATGCGGAACGGGCTTTGGCCACGTCGCGCTCCTCCTCCAGGGTGTCCAGACTATCCTACCGATCGAGCTCGGCTTCTGTTTCTTCGTACATGCGCACTCGAGGTGAGTCATGAATTATGTCGCAGGGCAGAACCGCCTCAGCGCCGTACACCATAAAGAATGGTGTGTATCCGGTAGTACGATTCGGCGTGGTCCGGAGCTCCCAGAGTACGGAGTCGAGTTCCTCTACCGAGTGCGTGTTAGATTCCTTTAAGGATTGCACTAATCTGGGTTTGATGCCGCTCATGATAAGACCATTTGCTCGCTCAACTTGACCATTAGTTTTTGGGTGATAGACAGAAGCATAATCGAGCTTGATTCCCATGTTGCTGCACCAGAGTTTTACCTCATCGGCCGTGAAGTTCGTGCTGTTGTTAGTGATGATGCTGTGGGGGACGCCTTAACGGTGTACAACCCCGGATATTAAGTATATCACCGGTCCGGAGCCGTTTTGACAGGTTTGGCTTCTATCCATTTGGTGAATCTATCCACCATGACCAGTAAGTATTTTTTCTTATGGGTTCCTCCTTTAAGGGGTCCAACCATGTTAAGCCCCCAGACCGCGAAGGGCCAGGTAATGGGGATTGTTTGAAGGGCGTTCGGTGGCATATGGCTTTGGTTTGCAAAAAGCTGGCAACCGACGCAGCGTTGGACCAACTCCTGTGAATCTGCCCGGGCCGTTGGCCAATAAAAACCTGTACGGAAGGCCTTGCTTACAAGGGCCCGGGCTGCAGCGTGATGGCCGCCGTGTCCAGCATGAATTTCTGCCAGAAGCTTCTGCCCTTCCTCTTCAGAGATGCACCTTTGAAGGACTCCGGCAGTGCTTTTCTTGTAAAGCTCTCCCTCATGGACCTTGTAGGATTTAGATCGCCGCACTATGCAGCGTGCCTCGTTTTGGTCCTTGGGAAGTTCTTGCCTAGTTAGGTAGGCCAGGAATGGTTCTATCCATGGGGCGATGATGGCCATTATTACGTGGACTAAAGGTGTTATTTTTGTGGCAGGGCCTCCGATTATGTCAGAGTTTTCGGTATCGAGCATTGTGGTTGGGTCCAGATTATTGTTACCGGTGTCCCCTTCCCATACCATGGATGGCTTAAACAACTTCTCCAAGAAGATGTTGGGTGGGACCGCATCACATTTTGCGCCGATGCAGGTGAGGATATCCGCCGCCTGATTGTTTTCCCGAGCCACATGGTGGAATTTGAGTCCCTCGAACCGAGCTGACATCTTGAGGACGGCATTGCGATAGGCCGCCATTTTCGGATCCTTAGCATCAAAGTCTCCATTTATTTGGGATATTGCGAGGTTCAAATCCCCACGCACCTCCAGGCGTTGAATGCCCATGGGAACTGCCATCCAGAGACCATGTAATAGGGCCTCGTATTCGGCTGCATTGTTGGAGTCTGTATACATTATCTGGAGTACGTATTGAACTGTATCTCCGGTTGGGGACATCATAACGACGTCAGCCCCCAGACCAGCCAGCATTTTGGAGCCGTCGAAGTGCATGATCCAATTGGAGTATACGCTGTACTCTTTAGGGAGTTCGGCTTCCATCCATTCGGCGACAAAATCGGCCAATACCTGCAACTTAATGGCTCACCAAGGTTTGTATGTTATGTCGAATGGGAAGAGCTCAATGGCCCATTTGGCAATTTGGCCCGTGGTGTCGCGCTTGTTTATAATATCATTAAGTGGCACTTCCGAGGCTACTGTAATTGAACACTCTTGAAATTAGTGTCGCAGCTTTCGGGATGCCATGAATACCGCATAGGCTATCTTTTGATAATGTGGGTACCGTGATTTGCATGGAGTAAGGACACTGGATATATAATATACCGACTTTTGAAGGGGGAATTTATGTCCGTCCGTTTCTCGCTCAATGACGAGCACTGCGCTTACAACCTGATGAGTTGCCGCAATGTACAACAGCATGGGTTCGACGATGTTTGGCGCGGCCAGGATTGGGTTGGTTGCTATTATGGCCTTGATTTCTTCCAATCCGACTGTGGCATTGTCCATCCACTCGAAGTGTTCGGTGCGCCGAAGGAAGCGGTAAAGTGGTAATGCCTTTTCTCCTAAGCGGGAGATAAAGCGGCTTAGAGCCGCCACACATACGGTTAATTTCTGGATTTGTTTGAGGTCTGTTGGGATAGAAAACTGTGACAGAGCTCGGATTTTGGCCGGATTTGCTTCAATTCCTCTACTGGAGACAATGAAGCCCAGGAGCTTTCCGGCTGGTACGTCGAAAACACATTTTTTCCGGATTGAGCTTGATGTCCTATGTTCGGAGGTTGTCAAATGTGAGCCTTAAGTCGGCTATTAGAGAGTCGACATGTTTGGTTTTAACGACCACATCATCTACGTATGCCTCCACTGTTTTGTCGATCTGTTTTTCCAGACATGTCTGAATCATGCGCTGATATGTTGCGCCGGTGTTTTTGAGCCCAAAAGGCATTGTGTTGAAACAAAAGGGGCCGTATGGTGTGATGAATGCCGTTGCGGCTTGGTCGGACTCTGCCATCTTGATTTGGTGGTAGCCGGAGTATGCGTCGAGGAAACACAATGAATCGTGTCCTGCGGTAGCATCGATAATTTGATCGATGCGTTGGAGGGGGAAGGGATCCTTTGGGCAGGCCTTGTTGAGGTCCTTGAAATCAACACATAGGCGCCAGGATTTGTCCTTCTTTGGAACCATCACCAGGTTTGCTAGCTAGTCCGGGTGTTTTATTTCTCTAATGAATCCTACCTCCAATAACTTGGCTAGTTGCTCTCCCATAGCTTGTCTCTTAGGTTCGGAGAAACGCCGAAGAGCCTGCTTGATTGGCTTGAATCCTTTTAGGATATTAAGGCTCTGTTCGGCCAGCCTGCGTGGGATTCCTGGCATATCTAAGGGATGCTAGGCGAATATGTCCCAATTCTCGCGCAGGAACTCTCGTAGTGCGGCGTCCAAGGCAGGGTTTAACTGTCCCCCGATGGAGGCTGTTTTCGTTGGGTCCGTTGGGTGGACTTGGAATTTGACTATTTCATCCGCTGGTTTAAAAGAGGTGGACTTGGATCTTTTGTCAAGTATCACGTCATCCATGTCCACTATGGAGCGTAGCGCAGTTAATTCCTCGGCCGCAAGGGCTTTGGATAATGCCTCGAGGGCCAATGCGGCTGTTTTGTTTTCGGCGCGGAGTCCTGTGTCCGGATCACTAGCGAGAGTGATGATTCCATTGGGTCCGGGCATTTTGAGCTTCATGTACGCGTAATGGGGTATGGCTTGGAAGATCGTGAACGCCTCCCGCCCTAAAAGGGCGTGGTATCCGCTACTGAACGGGGCCACTTGGAATGTAATTTCTTCAGACCTATAGTTCTCCGGCGTGCCGAATACCACATCTAGTGTAATTTTTCCAGCACAGCGTGCTTCCCGACTGGGGATGATTCCTCTGAATGTTGTGCTGCTTTGCTCAATGCGGTTCCAAGTCTATTTCCATTTTTTGAAGAGTTTCCTCATAGATGAGGTTTAATCCACTACCGCCGTCCATGAGTAATTTGGTGAGTCGAAAGCCATCCATAATTGGACTGAGGACCAGTGCAATTGGTGCCCAGGCTGTTTGGAATTTAGGTTCGTCACTGGCGTTGAAGGTAATAGCCGTGTCACTCCATGGATTTATTGCTGCCACGTGGCAGATTTCGGCAAGGCTGTGGAGTGTTCGCTTGCGCCTATTATTTCATGCGAAGGTCTCAAAGACTGTTAATAACGTATTGTTATCCCTAGGATGGTGCTCTGTGGCATCTGGGATGACAAGATCCTCGCCACTTTTGGCCACCTGCCAGAGTATCCAACATGCTCTAAGGCTGTGTGTTGGCATGATATCCACTGTACTATGAACTTTGCAGGGTCCGTTGAGTCATCCCTCCACTACGGTTCCGCGCCCTGTAGAGGGTTTTTGCTTCTTTGTAATTAACTCGGGTGTCTTATGATAGTGCACCCTTTTACTTCGGACTGGGTGTATATTTGGAGCCAGATTATCCCAAAATTTCATTTCGGTTTTCTAGGCACTTTCCATCGCACAGTACTTTCATATTATGGACGCCAAGTCAGCGAAGCGTGATATATCACGGTGACTTATGGCGTTAAGGATTCCCCTGTCCATGCAATTATTGCAAAAAAACAGGATTGCGTCTTCCTCACAACAGTCCTTAACCTTGTTCATCACAAGGAGGAATCTGGCCCAATAATGATATACTGTTTCCTGGGGCTCTTGCCTGATGTTGGAAAGATCGCTTATGTTTGAGCGGGTGGGTGGATTTGAGTCCGAACCCTTACCCGGTCTGAGACCCAGGGGCCAATGAGTTTCCAATCTTGGAAGTTCGGGTTCCGGGATGTTGCCCGATAAGTCTGGCCCGCTGCCTGACTCTAGGTTCAGGGCTTGGGTGATGTCCTCCCGTCAATGGGTGTCCAGCTCAGAGAGCTCAGGAATCCGGATGTAGTTAGTCCTCAAGATAGAGGGAGAATCGCCGCATTGTTCCTCCACCACCGCAATGCGATGGGTGACCGGTGGAGAGTTAATCTCCCTTTGATCGGGTTTAAGCCCAATCCGATCATAGTCCATAGCGACTCCCAAGGCGGCGATGCGATCCAAGAGCTCGTTTAGGGATGAGAGCTCCATTGGATCCATCTGCTCGGCAAGTTCCGAGTTGACGCGAAGGCTGTTTTCGATGACCCGAGAAGTCATCATCGGTGCAGCAGCCGAACAAGCGGTCACGATGAAACCGCCTAGCCGGAGGGTTTGGCCGACAGCCAAGGCTCCCCAAGTGGTAATGTTGTCTTTAAGGACGAGACGAGACATCCTTCCTTGCGGCGACGGCACAGTGGAACTCTCAATGAAAGCACCAATGTCAGTGTCAAAACCGGCGGATCTCGGGCAGGGGGTCCCGAACTGTGCATCTAAGCGGATGGTAACAGGAGACAGGGGACATGATGTTTTTACCCAGGTTCGGGCCCTCTCGATGGAGGTAAAACCCTACTCCTGCTTGATTGATATTGATGATATGGGTATTACAAGAGTTGATCTACCACGAGATCGGAGAGGCTAAACCCTAGAAGCTAGCCTATGGTATGATTGTTGTTCTTGGTAGTACGGACTAAACCCTCCGGTTTATATAGACACCGGAGGGGGCTAGGGTTACACAGAGTCGGTTACAAGGAAGGAGATCTACATATCTGTATTACCAAGCTTGCCTTCCACGCCAAGGAGAGTCCCATCCGGACACGAGACGAAGTCTTCAATCTGGTATCTTCATAGTCCAACAGTCCGGCCAAAGGATATAGTTTGGCTGTCCGGATACCCCCTCATCCAGGACTCCCTCATGGACTACAAAGCGTAAGTTGATAGCCTGAAAAAACGAACTGTTTTTGGCTTTGTCCCATAACTTGATTTTATTTATACAGTACTTGCGTTGAGTAGAGTAGAGGGAGTGCCTCGTCAACACGTGCATGACCGGTGTCTCACTTACTGGTGGGTCCCAGGTCTGCAATCTCAATCTATCTTCTCTCCATCGTCTAAACTTTGCACGGGCACACACAAAGAGTGGTGCTAGCTTGCCGTGGTGTTATTACAACTAAAAAAAGCTTGGAAAATAGAAGAATCGCCTAGAAGAAGAGACGTTGTGGCTGGTCGAGACAGAGCTAACCACATTTATCCTCCGTGCCACGTTTGCATGATGAAGCTGTGTGGCTAGTGGGGTGTTTTCGACCGACTGGCTGGGTCCCGAGGTCGAACCATAGGTACTACGTCTGATACAGTATATTTTTACACGCACATTTTTCCTCCGTGCCGAGACGTGGCACACCCTACCGCGCGATTTTGGGGTCCTCCCGGGTGGTGTACGCATATATTCTTCCTGACGTGGGACGCCCTACCGCGCGTTTTCTGGGTCCTCCTCGGTCGTAGCGCCAAAGCAAGTAAATGAGTCATCAAATCAAGAAAGACCACCTTTCCCGCCGAGTACATCAGTGAAGCACGGTCGCTAGCTAGTTGGGCTAGTTCGACCGATTAGCTAGGCCGCCGCCACATTTGTTTTTTCACCCCTTTTTTATCTACTTGCTGGCAGGTAAATTTAAATATCCACCGCGGCGTTGCTCTGGTGTTTGGGTGCAGCAGGATTTTTAATTTTTTGATTGACGGGAGCAGGCGTGGCAGGATTTTTAATTTTTTGATTGACGGGAGCAGGCGCAGCAGCAATTAGTCACGATGACTCCGCCTGTAAAAACCCACTGCTCCCTGATGTGAGAAGTCATCGACTCGTGTTTTACCGTGGTGAAAACCAAAAGATTCCCCGCTCCCTCCGCCTCCCCGTAGATTGCATTACCTTTCAGCCGTTTTGCCCCCTTTGCTTCCTCTCCCCATTGCTTCTACCTGGTGCCGTGGCGGCGCAACTGATCATGGAGTCCGAGGTGAGGCTCATGACACAGGAGCTCCATGCCAAGGATGCGGAGCTCAGGGCCAAGGACGTGGAGCTCCGTGAGCTCAAGGAGGAGAGGAGTTCCATGCTCCTCCGTTATGTGCGGGACTTCACGGAGCTTCAAAAGCGGCAGGCGTCCACCACAAAGATGCTCGAGGCGTCGGCGGCATTGCTGCAGAAAGCGGGAGATACGATAGGCCGTCAGGGGAGCCGGCTGGACCGTGAGCGGGCCGATCGTGACGAGGTCCAGTATCGCCTTAGCCACTTGGTGAACCAAGTTGCCACGCACGTGTTGCGGCTGCACGACGATGCCGGCTGTCGGGCTAAACCCGTTCGACCACCCGGTCGACTTCAACGAGCTGCGGCTTCCTGACCTGGTCTCCTTCTTCACCTATATATCCGAGGAGCCGAGCCATCTCCGCGCGATGGTGGGGGCTGAGCTGGACAAGGAGGGGTTGCGGGCTACCGTCGCCGTTGCGGGGCGAATCCTTTCAGGGCTCCGTCACCGGAATCCATTCGTGCCATTGGACGCCGTCTTTGACGAGCTGGTTCCCGTCGACCGGGAGCGGGCTCTGCGGGCCGTTGCACCCTGCATCACCAACGTCGTGCGCCTCGAGAAGCAGAGGGACTTCGGTGGTGTTTAGGCGCCCTCCGCATGGGCATGTCCATGTCTCGGCGCAACATGACCGTTGGATCAAACTCAGACGGTGTAGATCAGTCACTGTAGCACAAAGCATGTGGGTGTGTTTGGTAGCATTCTCATCTCAATTTAGTTGTTTCCTCTTCGTGTATTTTTGTCAACCTACTAGTGTGGACTCATGCACCCTTCATGCACTTTGCCCAACACCCAAAAGTGGGTCGAGAAGGGAACTTTGCTCCCATCCCGTGCACCCTTCATACACCCTGCCTAACACTATTCGTGCTTCATATGGTTCATCTTTCATGGAGTACTGTAGCACCGTACTCTCCGTGTGCTGTGGACCTAGTTCTGTTAACATTGATCTCACTGTTCATTCTCGACCGGCCAGTCGAAAAAGTGGTACGATGTTACATATAGGAGTAGTTGACATGCGCACAACATCATTTGTTATCGTCATATCTTACTACACTAGCAACAAGATTGTGTAGTACTGACGTATCAACCACTGCACATGCCTAGTAGTAGGAGCACTGTGTATGCTCAAGTGGCTGCCATGTTTCGCACTCCTCCTTCGTAAGAGTTGAAACGCTTGCTGTAATCATTTTTTTTTCTTCCGAAAAACAGTGGACACGCTCTACCGTGTGGATCCTCCTCCAGCCATGCACTAAATTACTCACTTTCACCAACGTGTGGGACAGCCAGCATCGGGGTCCACGAGCCATGCACTAAATTACTCCATAGTAGAGTGATGGTAGACTAGCCCGATCGAAGTGCCGCAGTAATGCCCAATGAGCCGTCAAATCACAAAACCCCCTCCTTTCCAGCAGTAAGTTGGACGGACGAAGCAACCATCATTTCACTCTTCTCTCTCAGCTTCCTCTCTACCCAACCCTCGCTTCTGCCTCATCTTGTTCCTCATTTCTTCAAGAAAACCCCGACCTGCTTCTGCCATTGTTCTTCTCTCCCAAAGAAGGAAAGGTGAGCACATCAATGGTGTTGATTCTGGCCAAGGCCCAGTCTTGCAACCCCGAGACTGATCCTAGAACTCCCTCTCTTTTCTTCTTTTGGGTTTGTGATTATGGTTTCTTTTCTTTTATTTCTATTTGACAGTTTCTTGATGGACACTTGAGCACCGGCCGAAGTGATGTCTATGGCTCCGGCCAAAACCGTCGAGGCTCATGGTACGAAGAAGCGCAAGCACCCCGCCGAGACTACCGCAGACAAGCTCAAAGCCATCGCCCTGTCCAAGCCCCCCTCTCCGGGATCCCTCATTAAGCAAGTCCAGGTAATATCTCTTCTTGACGATCGTTTTCTCGATCTTGATCGTGTTTTTTCATCTAAAACGCAGTACTAGTACTAATAGTACAACTTTTTGGGTGATCTTGCATGTGATTTTTGTGTGCCAAATGATGGTTATAAATTCCTCTTTTGACCAAAACATGCGAGAGGTTGACACTGATTTCTTACAGATTACTTTCAACTAATCCCTCTGTCCCAAATTTCTTGTCTTAGATTTGTCTAGATACAGATGTATCTAATACTAAAATGTGACTTGATACATCCGTATCTAGACAAATCTAAGACAAGAATTTTGGGACGGAGGGAGTACTTTATGAAGATCAATGCTACCTTTTAAGAGGGTATATTTGCCTCAGTAACATGTGTTATGGATATTGCATGTAATCCCTCTGCTCTCATGCCTTTGAAGACATGTTCTACTGTCTTTGTTCACTCATTTCTGTGCGTATATGTAGTCATATATGGTGTATAATATCAAAAATCATCTTATATTTCTGAACGGAGGTAGTAACAAAATATGGTTTCTGTTTGAATTAGAACCAGGTCCGCGGTGGAGATGAAGTTCTCAAAGTCATGCCTTGTGAACTGGAAGACCTGCTGATGAGTTCTACTGCTGAACTATCCAGCTATTGTGTCCTTGTCGCCACGTGTCCTAAACTAGTGTTTTCCTGTAGCATTGTTGTCAGGCGTGTTCTCGAGGCTGTACTTGACCACAACAATTTCCTGGTTGTGCCTTCGATTATGAAGGGTGTGGTTCTTGTAAAGCTTCCCAACAAATCTAATGCGGCTTGTCTTCATCATCATATTTATGAGTGGAAAGACCACTCTGTTAGGTTCTCCAAGGTTGACAAGATGGTGATGGTGCATGTAGACATCTCACACGAAGTCCATGGGCTAGTCAGTTATGCGGGGTTCATCCCGTAGGTTGGTGGCAAGAAATAGTCTGCAGAGTTTCGTTAGTGCAACTTTGCTTGTCTGTAGTAAGTACTATTGTTCAGTACTTGATTTGTGTTTGTGAACCCTGTATTGTTTATTAGTACTGCCGCTTTTGGTGTGTGGTCAGTCCTGAGAACGGTCTATGTCAATGTCTGTCCACTCAATTCAGTCTGTATATTTTGAAGTATCCAGATCATATTTTTTGTGAGGATGGTTTATCAATTATGGTTACACTCTAATATATGTATGCATTGTAGGGTTTATCGCACCCACCAGGATTTCCAGTCCCATGGATGTTCGGTCCATACGATTTTCATGGCCTTTGGACTGTCCTTCTTGTGGGAGTAGGCAGGGCCCCTGCATGCCACACGTAGTTGGATGATCAATCTTCTGTTTAGTACTTCAACATAGTGATTTCCTGGTAAGGATTCACTCGTGTCACATCAAGTAAATCTTATTGATTTACTGTCTAAATCTTATTGATTTAATGTCATGTTTTCTTTCTTTTCCTGCAATTTTATGATGCAGGTTTTTCCATGTGACATTCATCACATAATAAACCATTTGGTTTGCTCTATGATGGCTATTTTTGCAGGTTTCACTTCTTATGTCGTGTCAGTAACGAAGGCACTGTCCATCACTTATATTACTGGAAAAAATTGGATCACTCTGTTGTTTGAGTACAAGCTGAATCCCTATGATGAACTGCAGTTTGGTTTAACAAAAACGCCACAATTAGTCCTTCTCGCGTTTAAAAGAAATGAAGAAAAAAAACTGGATCACGATCACGGATCATAGTCAAGTTAGAAAGCTGATCATAGCAGACCAGACACGATCACCGCTGTCTCGCACAGATCGAGCATCGGCAGTTGCTCCTTCACTGATAGCGTTAGCAGCTCAGCCTGATCCAGCTGAGGATTGGGCACCGACCGCGTCAGCGGATCAGTCTTATCTACCGGAGGATCGGGCATCGACACCGGCACCTGCTTCGACACCGGCACCAGCTCTACAAGGAGCACCATCTCCGGCAGCAGCAGTGGCTTCGGCACCTGCACCAACACTTGCACTTGCATCTGCTCCGGCCCATGCAGTTGCACCGGCAACAGAATGGGCTGCAGTTCGCACTTCATATACCAAAGTCCTTAACAAAACCGACATGTCCACCTTCTTGGTAAGGATTGGCCGCCCAAGTGCTTCGTTCTTTTTCCTTTCCATGTTGTTTCACATGATTCACTGTGTTGATCTAACTGTTTGGGTATGTCTTCTTGTTTGCAAACATAGAATTCCTAGAGCAACGAGGGAGTTGTTCAACAATCCGGGCGACCGCGGCCAAGTTTCTCTTACATTGCGCAACCTTGATGTGAATGAACCTGCTCAATATACCGTAAGTACAAAGGATGGTCGCATGATGATTGATGCTAAAGGATGGTCAAGGTTCAAATCTAAATCATATCTTGCGGTAGGGGATGATGTCAAAATCGAACTTTCTCGGCAAGGAGACCTGGTCCAAATCAACTTTGAAATTCTTCAGTAGCAGCACGCAACTGCCGAACTGATCTATCCTCCGACATGCACCAGTTGCCGCTCCAGTGAAGGAACCCAAGGTTGAGCCCAAACCCGAGACTATGTGCTTCTATTGTAAGGGGAACAGTCACTGGTGGCGGAACTACCCCAAATTCATGGTAGATAAGAAGGATGGAAACTTCAACAAAGTATATACGTGTTATTAATGTGTACCTCACTAGTACTCCTGGTAGCACCTGGGTATTGGATACCGGTTCAGTTGCTATTATTGGTGACTTGAAGCAAAAGCTACGGACTAAACGGAGACTGGATAAGGGAGAGGTGACGATGTGTGTTGGAAGTGTTTCCAAAGTTGATGAGATCACCATCGCACGCTCCATCTGCCTTCGGGATTAGTATTGAACCTAGATAAATGTTATCAGGTGTCTATGTTGAGCATGAATATGATTAGATCATGTTCATTGCAATACGGTCATTCATTTAAGTTAGAGAATAATGGTTATTCTGTTTACATGAATGATACCTTTCATGGTCATGCACCCTATGTGAATGGTTCATTGAATCTCGGTCGTGGTAATACACATGTTCACGCCAAAAGATGTAGAGTTAATAATGATAGTACCACTTTCTCGTGGCACTGCCGCTTAGGTCAGATTGGCGTAAGATGCATGAAGAAACTCTGTGTCGATGGATGTTTGGAGTCACTTGATTTTGAATCACTTGACACATGCGAGCCATGCCTCATGGGCAGGATGACTAAGACCCCGTTTTTAGGTACAATGAAACGGGAAAGTGACTTGTTGGAAATCATACATGCTGATGCGTGTGATCCAATGAGAATTGAAGCGTGTGGTGGATATCGCTATTTTCTCATCTTCACTGACTATTTGAGTACATATAGGTGTATTTACTTAATGAAGAACAAGTCTGAAACGTTTGAAAAGTTCAAGCGATTTCAGAGTGAAGTTAAGAACCATCATAACAAGAAGATTAAAATTCCTACGATCTGATCGATGAGAATTTCTGAGTTATGAGTTTGGCAATCACTTAAGACATTGTGGAATTGTTTCACAGTTGAAGCCACCTGAAACACCACAGGGTAACGGTGTGTCCGGACGTCGTAATCGAACCCTATGAGATATGGTGCGATCTATGATGTCTCTTACCGATCTACCGTTTTCATTTCGAGATTATGCGTTAGAGACAGCTGCATTCACTTTAGATAGGACATCATCTAAGTCCGTTGAGACGACGTCATATGAACATTGGTTTGACAAGAAACCAAAGTTGTCGTTTCTTAATGTTTGGGGCTGCGATGCTTAAGGCTTCAGCCGGAGAACCTCGAACCCAAAAGCGGACAAACACATCTCCATAGGATACCCAAAGGGCAAATTGTTTGTCGCTAAGAACGGGTCTTTTCTTGAGAAGGAGTTTCTCTCGAAAGAATTGAGTCGGAGGAAGATAGAACTTGATGAGGTTGTTGAACCTCTACTTCAACCAGAAAGTGGTGCAACACAGAAAGATGTTTCTGTTGCGCCTATGTCGGTTGAATAGGAACTTAATGATAGTGATCATGAAGCTTCGGATCAAGATGCTATCGAACCTCGTAGGTCGACAAGGATATGTACTACTCCTGAGTGGTACGGTGATCCTGTCTTACATATCATGTTGTTAGACAACAATGAACCTACGAGCTATGGAGAAGCGATGGTGGGCCCGTATTCCGACAAACTGTTAGAAGCCATGAAATCCGAGATAGGATCCATGTATCAGAACAAAGTATGGACTTTGGTGGACTTGCCCGATGATCGGCAAGCCGTTGAGAATAAATGCATCTTTAAGAAGAAGACGAACGCGGACGGTAATGTCACCGTCTATGAAGCTCGACTTGTGGCAAAGAGTTTTTCACAAGTTCAAGGAGTTTACTACGATGAGATTTTCTCACCCGTAGCGATGCTTAAGTCCGTCGGAATCATGTTAGCATTAGCTGTATTTTTCAATTATGAAATCTGACAGATGGATGTCAAAACAAGTTTTCTTACTAGTTCTCATAAGAAAGAGTTGTATGTGATACAATCAAAGTTTTTGTCGATCCTAAGGATGCTAAAAGGTATGCTGGCTCCAGCGATCCTTCTATGGACTAGAGCAAGCATCTCGGAGTCGGAATATATGCTTTGATGGAGTGATCAAAGCTTTTAGGTTTATACAATGTTTGGTAGAAACTTGTATTTACAAGAAAGTGAGTGGGAGCACTATAACCTTTCTGATAAGTATATGTGGATGACATATTGTTGATCCGAAATGATGTAGAATTTCTGGAAAGCATAAACGGTTGTTTGAAGAGTGATTTTCAAAGGAAGACCTGGATAAAGCTGCTTACATATTGGGCATCAAGATCTATAGAGATAGATCAAGATGCCTGATAATACTTTCAAAGAACACACACCTTGACATGATTTTGAAGGAGTTCAAAATAGATCGGTCAACGAAGGGATTCTTACCTGAGTTGTAAGGTGTGAAGTTGAGTAAGACTCAAAGATTGACCACGGCAGAAGAAAGAGGAAGGACGAAGGTCGTCCCCTATGCTTTTGTCATAGGCTCTATACGGTATGCCATGCTGAGTACCGCACCTGATGTGTGCCTTGCCACATGTCTGGCAAGAGGGTACAAAGGTGATTTAGGAGTGGATCACTAGATAACGGTCAAAATTATCCTTAGAGGAATAAGGAAATGTTTCTCGGTTATGGAGGTGATAAAGAGTTCGACGTAAAGAATTACATTGATGCAAGCTTAACACCTATCCGGATAGCTCTGAGTAGAGATGCCGGATACGTATAATGGAGCAACAATTTGGAATAGCTCCACGTGGAACGTGGTAGCAGCATCTACGATATGACATAAAGTTTTGCGAAATACATAGGGATCTGAATATTGCACACCCATTGACTACAACCTCTCTCACAAGCATAACATGATCAAACCCAGAACTCATTCAGTGTTAATCACATAGTGATGTGAACTAGATTATTGACTCTGGTAAACTCTTTGGATGTTGGTTACATGGCGATGTGACCTGTGAGTGTTAATCACATGGCGATGTGAACTAGATTATTGACTCTAGTGCAAGTGGGAGACTGTTGGAAATATGCCCTAGAGGCAATAATAAATTGGTTATTATTATATTTCCTTGTTCATGATAATCGTCTATTATCCATGCTAGAATTGTATTGATAGGAAACTCAGATACATGTGTGGATACATAGACAACACCATGTCCCTAGTAAGCCTATAGTTGACTAGCTCGTTGATCAATAGATGGTTACGGTTTCCTGACCATGGACATTGGATGTCGTTGATAACGGGATCACATCATTAGGAGAATGATGTGATGGACAAGACCCAATCCTAAGACTAGCAAAAGATCGTGTAGTTCGTATGCAAAAGCTTTTCTAATGTCAAGTATCATTTCCTTAGATCATGAGATTGTGCAACTCCCGGATACCGTAGGAATGCTTTGGGTGTACCAAACGTCAAAACGTAACTGGGTGGCTATAAAGGTGCACTACAGGTATCTCCGAAAGTGTCTGTTGGGTTGGCACGAATCAAGACTGGGATTTCTCACTCTATGTGACGGAGAGGTATCTCTGGGCCCACTCGGTAGGACATCATCATAATGTGCACAATGTGATCAAGGAGTTGATCACGGGATGATGTGTTACGTAATGAGTAAAGAGACTTGTCGGTAACGAGATTGAACAAGGTATCGAGATACCGACGATCGAATCTCGGGCAAGTAATATACCGGTAGACAAAGGGAATTGTATACGGGATTGATTGAATCCTTGACATCGTGGTTCATCCGATGAGATCATCGTGGAACATGTGGGAGCCAACATGGGTATCCAGATCCCACTGTTGGTTATTGGCCGGACATATGTCTTGGTCATGACTGCATGGTTCCCGAACCCGTAGGGTCTACACACTTAAGGTTCGATGATGCTAGGGTTATAGGGTGTAGATGTACGTGGTTACCGAATGTTGTTCAGAGTCCCGAATGAGATCTCGAACATCACGAGGAGTTCCAGAATGGTCCGGAGGTAAAGATTTATATATGGGAAGTCATCATACGGTCACCGGAATAATTCGGGGGTTACCGGTATTGTACCGGGACCACCGAAGGGGTTCCGGGGGTCCAACTGCCCCGGAGGGCCCTATGGGCTGTGTGTGGAGAGGGACCAGCCCCTTAGTGGGCTGGGCGCCTCCCTCCCTAGGGCCCATGCACCTAGGGTTTTGGAGGAACCCTAAAGGGGGGCGCCCCCTTGCCTTGGGGGGAAAGGTAACCCCCTGGCCGCCGCCCCCTCCTCAGATTGGATCTGAGGGGGCCGACCCCCCTCTCCCTTGCCCCTATATATATGTGGGGGTGGGAGGGCAGCCGCACCCAAGTTCGGGAGCAGCCCTCCCCCTCTCCCAAGTCCTCCTCCTCTCCCGCGGTGCTTGGCAAAGCCCTGCAGGATTGCCATGCTCCTCCTTCACCACCACGCCGTCGTGCTGCTGCTGGACGGAGTCTTCCCCAACCTCTCCTTCTCCCCTTGCCGGATCAAGGCGTGGGAGACGTCACCGGGCTGTATGTGTGTTGAGCGCGGAGGCGCCGTGGTTCGGCGCTTAGATCAGAATCAACCGCGATCGGAATCGCTACGAGTACGACTCCTTCATCCGCGTTCTTGCAACGCTTCCGCTTAGCGATCTACAAGGGTATGTAGATGCACTCCCCTTCCCCTCGTTGCTAGATTACTCCATAGATTGATCTTGGTGATGTGTAGAAAATTTTAAATTTTTGCTACGATTCCCATCACTTTATTCAATTTTGTGTATTCGCCTTGCGACAGCATCTAAAACCAGCGCCATACCGATCACTTGCAATATGAAAAGCGCTGAGGTAGAACACATGGCCCCCCAAACATGCAGGGTCGGCCTGCAGACCAAAGTCCAGAACCGTGAGCCTATCTGAGTATTATATTCTCAGCTGAACCACCATAAAAAAGCTGAACCCCCATAATGTCCATGCGATGTAGAGGGAGTATATTTCTCGGCAAGGTGAGCCTGTGGTATAAAAGATCTGTATATTTCTTTACAGAGGGAGTATCTCTCAGTCAAAAAATATATTTATGTGTAACTAGTTACTCCTGTCTTTCTTCTTCCTTTCGCTGATATGTGGGGCAACCGGCAAGGGGGTCCATGTGCCATATTCACAAATTAGAGTGCACAACTTCACGGTAGACACACCCCGGTCGTAGCGCCGCAGTAATGCCCAATGAGCCGTGAAATCACAACCCCCCCTTTCCAGCTTTAGCAGTAAACTGGACGGACCAAGCGGCAATATTTCACTGGGCCTGAATCCCCTTCTCCCTCGTCTGCTTATTCAGAGAAAACCCCCCCTCGGCGATTGCATTGGCTTTTCTCATGGAGAACCAAGTACGAATTCTTCATCCATCCCCCATAAATCCAAGTCCCTTGGTCGCAGGTAATCCAAGGAAGGAAGCCGCTGTCGTTGATGCATTTTTCTTCCTACTGAATCTAGTGTGTTTCATTTGCAGTGCCCAAAGTGCGAGTACCCTATAGGTTTCTGCGCCCTCGGCGAGACGCCACACTTGTTCCTTCTCATCCTGACACAACATTTTGAAACGCGCACAGTATGTTCCTAGAACCCTCTTTTCTATACGGGAGGGTGGGTTTTTTTAACATGCTGTGTTCTCATATTATTTTTCCTGCAGTGTATTATTTGCTCTGCCAGAACACATATACTCAAGATGCTCGGCCTTGCCATAACTAAATACACTAGTTTAATGGTCATAGTGAAGACAAGCCATGGATATAAGTTCCGAGTTGAGTTCATGAACCAAGAAGATCGCTGCTTTTTTTATGGCCGAACTTGGATAAACTTTCTCAAGTGTTACGGACTCAAAGTTGGCGCACGGATGTTGATGGAAATAGCAGAACCTGGTCTCATCTTCACTGCGATATTCCACCCCGACGTAGTTCCAATTTTTCATCCATGTTAGTTTTGTATCTGGTTCTTGCTTGTTGCCTCGATTACTTATTAATCCACCTATTATGTCTAACTAATCACAATTTAACTTTAGAAGTAGTAACGAATCGCTCACGAAGATGCTACTTCTAACTAATATTTTCTTATAATTGGTGGCACGTGTAGGTTTTTTCAAAGTTAAGAAGTTTGATTGTTTGTTACTCTGTAATAACTCGGCTATTACTAATGGCACTAAAGTTGACTGGATCGACATCCACAGGTTCCTACACTTTATTGATCGTCTTGAGGTCCTTGTGGGGCGTTTCAATGGTGGAAGGCCACGTGGGATATGTGTGCCACTGCTGCACTCGTTGAACAGGTCCAAATGTGTCGAGAAACTTATGGTACGAGCTGTTTTCTGTTATATATGTTGTTCATAAACTATTTCTTATACAAACTTTTACAGCTGTGATCTTCTTGAAAGAGGAACTATCGAGTTCTATTGTTCCTATACAGATGCATGACCATGGTCGGGTCTGACTTGCGCTTGGTCACAACATGATGTTTATGTTGACCTACTCAATTCCCCTTGGAGGTGAAAAGATACTTATTCATGGGTGGTCTCAAATAATGAAGGCCCGTCCATCTTGGAGAATAGGACAAAAGATTATGTTCATGCTTTTACATGGTTCTAAAGCGAATATCCTGTTTATTGACCATGTTGCGAGATGTAGCCGCTTTCAGAAGGTTGTGGGGTGGCGCTAGGGCCTTGTCCTGGGGCTTGGCGGCCTCACACTTGGTTAACTGTAGGCAAAGTAGCACTGTTCGAGGTGTGCTTTGTACGGTTGAACCTGTATAAGTACTCATGCTGCTTTCAGCTTTGGTTGTTAAGTGCCCCTGCTGGTTTCAGTTAAGGTTGTTAAGTACCCCTGCAGCTTTTACAATCTGTCGGGTTTCTGCAGTCCTGTCTTCCTCCAGCCGCCAAAACCAAACCAGCACCGACTGGGCCGCCTGCTTCCGCCTCCCACGGCTGGCTGCGCCTCAGCGCATGCATCGCCGCCCCACCGTCTCCTAAATCGTTAACACCGACGTCCTCCGCGCGCTTTGGTGCGCTCGCCACAGTGCCGCCCTCTTGCATTGTCAACATGGTCAACAAACAACAGGAACCGGCAGAAGTACGTGGAGAGGATGACAGTAGGGGCCCACCACGTCAGCGTGTGGAAAAATAAAATGCTTCCTCCTAGTGTTTTCCTCACATCTGGCACCCACGACATTGTGAGCGTATATAGTCAATAGACAAGAGAACAACACAAGATCGGCTGACACCTGGGACGTAGCTACTCGAGCAGTATTTTTTTGTTTGGTATTATTGAGACGGAGCAGGGTTGGAACTGGGATGTGGCCCGTCTAGCCCAGGCTTATATTTTATGTTCACTATGTGACCAGCCCAGCTATTTTTTCTTTGTGAAAATGATCCCAGATTATTTTTTCTGAAGAATACCCAATCCAGGCCTACTTATTTTTCTACACCCTGATGGGCTGCAACTCTTTCAAGATGCCTGCAAATCTTGAATGTAATATGAAATGGGTTGTAAATATAAAAACAGATGACAAATTGGTAATTACTTTATAATTCCTGAATTTTTTCACATTTTCATATTCCTATTTCACTAGGCATTAACCTAATTTAAAGATATCTTCAAAGTACTTTAAATTTGGCTCAACATTTCGGTACTAAAAATAGTTTGGAACCCACAGAAATATGCGAAATTGGCACTGGCCAACCAAAAAAAACGACTGCAATAAATTGCATAAGAAGTTGCCATGAGCTATATATAAATTATTGAAAAAAGAGGGAGTGGTCTGACTTGTGGGCCTATTTAGTTGACGCGTATGCAAGATTTTTTTAGTTATTATATACGTCAACAAACGATTCTAGCAGACGTAACCGTTGGATGTCAATCCAACGGCTGTCGTGTTTCTTCAATCTCTAATCTTCTTGCTCCAGCCGCCAAAGCAGCGCCGGTGGGACTGCCTACTCCCGCCTCCCATGGCCGGCTGTGCTGCAGCGCAGGCCTCAGCGCCCCCTACTACTCCCACCGCTGGCCAGGGCATCCCTCTACTCACCCACACCCCCTGTTATTCTGCGGCGACGACGGTCACACACCGCAGCCGAACCGGTGAACCCTCGTACTCCTCTCCACGCGGGCTTCCACTACCGCATCTTCCCCTTCCTAGACCTCGCTGTCGTCCACCGCCGTGGTGCTCTCAGCGCGGCGTGGCCAATGTGGTCAGCGATCGACTTCCATCGGAAGAGTACTGTACATGGAGAGGCTGACAGCTGGGTCCACGGCAGCCGCAAGGAAGTGCCTCCTTATTACGCGGAAAATAATTATTCCTCCACCTGACAGCAGGGAGCCACCGGACGGGCCACCAGTATTTCGCGGAAAAAAACATTTCCCCCTGACTGCTGGGACCCACCAGATAGGCCACCGTATTTCCCAAAAAAAACGTTCCCCCCGCTGTCAGCTCAGACCCACCGAAAGTGCCTCCTTATTACACACAAAAAATGAATACACCCCCGGCTAGCTTGGACCCACCTTGCTGGGAGGCTGACTTGTGGGCCTACTAAGTTGACTGGGACGGATGCCTTTGTCAACTTTAGTCAATATATAAATGATTCTAGCTCCAGTGACCGTACGATGTCCATCCAACGGCCGTAGTGCTTCTTCAACCTCTGGTGTTCTTGCTCCAGCCGCCCAAAGCAGCGCCGGTCATGCCGCCTGCTCCTGCCGCCCGTGGCCGGCTGTGATGCCGCGGAGGCCTCACCGCCCCCTACTACTCCCACCGCTGGCCAGGCCATCCCTCTACGCACCCACACCCCCTGTTATTCTGCGGCGATGGCAGCCTCACACCGCAGCCGAATGAGTGAACCCTCATACTCCTCTACACGTGGGCATCCACTACCACGTCTTCCCCGACTCCGCGTCGTCCCCTTCCTAGGCCTCACCGCCGTCCACCGCCCTGGTGCTCTTGGCGCGGCATGGTCAATGTGGTCAAGGAATGGCTTCCATCGGACGTGGACTGTACGTGGAGAGGATGACAGCTTGGTCCACGGCCGTGATACGTCTCCAACGTATCTATAATTTATGTAGTTTTCATGCTATTATACTATCCTTCTAGGATGTTTTATATGCATTTATATGATATTTTATATGATTTTTGGGACTAACCTATTAACCTAGAGCCTAGTGCCAGTTTCTGTTTTCTCCTTGTTTTAGAGTATCACAGAAAAGGAAAACTAAACGGAGTCCAATTGACGTGCGACTTGACGGAGATCATTTTTGGACCAGAAGAAGCCCATGGAGTACCAGAAGCAGGCCAGAAGAGTCCCGGGCTGCCCACGAGGGTGGGGGGCGCGCCCACCCCCCTAGGGCGCGCCCCCTACCTCGTGGACAGCTCGGAGACCCCCTTGACGTGAAATCAACGCAAAACTCTTCTATATATACCCAAACTTCTAGAAAGAAACCTAGATCAGAAGTTCCGCCGCCGCAAGCCTCTGTAGCCACGAGAAGTCAATCTAGGCCCTCTCCGGAGGGGGCCATCATCACCGGTGGCCATGGAGGACTATCCCGGAGGGGCCATCATCACCATGAAGGCTAAGGACTTGAGGGTGGAGGCCATGGAGGAGGAAGCACAAGGGGGAGAACCTCTCCTCCTCTCTTCCGGTGGCGCCGGAGTGCCATCGGGAGGGGAATCATCGCCACGGTGATCGTCTTCATCAACATCACCATCATCACCATCCTGATCTCTTTTACACGGTCCACTCTCCCGCACCCCTCTGTAATCCCTACTTGAACATGGTGCTTTATGCCACATATTATGATCCAATGATGTGTTGCCATCCTATGATATTTTGAGTAGATATCTTTTGTCTTTGGGTCGATTGATGATCTAGATTGGTCTGAGTTGTACGTTTTACTTTGGTGCTGTCCTATGGTGCCCTCCGTGTCGTGCAAGCATGAGGGATTCCTGCTGTAGGGTGTTGCAATACGTTCATGATTCGCTTATAGTGGGTTGGTGAGTGACTGAAACACAAACCCGAGTAAGAGGGATTGTTGCGTATGGGAATAAAGAGGACTTGATGGTTTAATGCTATGGTTGGGTTTTACCTTAATGATCTTTAGTAGTTGCGGATGCTTGCTAGACTTCCAATCATAAGTGCATATGATCCAAGTAGAGAAAGTATGTTAGCTTATGCCACTCCCTCATATGAATTTGCAATAGTGATTACCGGTCTTGTTAACAATTGCCTAGGACAATTCCGCACACCGATCCACCATTATTCCACACTCGCTATTTATAATATTTAGTAATATATCCTAACCTTATGATAACAACACCTACTTTTATATTTTAGCTCTCCGATATCATACAAAGTTATCCTCTTCATACCCACAACGTAGTTTTATTTCTTGTTTCTAGTTGGAAGCAAACGTTCGGTGTACGTAGAGTCGTATCAATGGCAGATAGGGCTTGAGAGAATATTGATCTTACCTTTGGCTCCTTGTGGGTTCGACACTCCATACTTATCACTTCCACCTTTGGAAATTGCTACGATGATTCCCTGCACTTGGGGATTATCAGGCCGCAGCAAGGAAGTGCCTCCTTATTACGTGCAAAATAATGATTCCTCCACCTGACAGCGGGGACCCACCAGACGGGCCACCGTATTTTCACGAAAAAAAATTCCCCCTGACTGCTGGGATCCGCCAGCTACATCTTCGCATGCAAGGAAGTGCGTCTGAGAAAAAAATGATTCGCCCCCCTGACTGCTAGGACCCACTAGCTACATCTTCGCACGCAAGGAAGTGCTTCCGGGCAAAAAAAATTCGCCCCCCTGACTACTGGGACCCACCAGCTACATCTTCGCACGCAAGGAAGTGCCTGACAGTTGGGACCCACGTGGTCGAAGCGTACGTACCGTTGTCATTCTGGTCGCGAACGTGTACGTACATATATACTGGTCGATGTAGAGGCTCGCACGTGTCGTAGTAGAGGCGCGTACGTGTCGTAGTAGAGGCGTGCACGTAGCATGTACACGTACGTACAATGGCCAGGGTGCAAGAAAGAAAATACGGCCACGTATGTGTACATACAGGCGGGGACTCGAACGCCAACTCGCGCAAACGTACGACGAGGGCTCGTGTACATGGCTGGGTCGGAACAGAGAAACATCGTCATCGTCGTGTTCATGGGGAGGCAACGGAATGCGTCGTGTTCATGGGGAGGCAACGGAAGGCGTCGTGTTCATCGGGAGGCAACAGAACGCATGGGAGCCAACCGACTGGGTCGGAACAGAATGTGTGGTCGTGTTCATCGGGAGGGCTTGGACGGAACATGCGATGGAAACGAGGCCTGGCGTACCGCACAATGGAGGAAACGGACCTCCTACGTTCGGAACGGGGTCCTGTTGATAGGGAGGGGTCTGGCGTACTGCAGAACGAAGGAAACGGACCTCCTACGGTCGAAACAGGGGTCCTGTTGATCGGGAGGGGTGTGGCGTACCGCAAAACGGAGGAAACGGACCTCCTACGGTCGAAACGGGGGTCCTGTTGACCGCGAGGGGTGTGGCGTACGGCAAAATGGAGGAAACGGACCTCCTATGGTCGAAACGGGGGTCCTGTTCATCGGGAGAGGTGTGGCGTACCGCAAAACGGGACTCCACGGCATACTATTCATCTCCACCGTCGAACTCCTCCAGCCTCCACAGGCTACTGTCGACCTCCTCCAGCCTCCACGGGCTCCGGTTCATCCAGCCTCCACCGCGCGCTACTCCACCGGCTACTGTTCAACCACCCCTCCACCGTCTACTGTTCATCCAGCCCTCCACACCACAGTGTCCTGTTCAACCACCCCTCCACGGGCACCCCTCCACCGTCTACTGTTCATCCAGCCCTCCACCACACCATGGGGTCCTGTTCATCCAGAGGCAACACCACCGCTCACTGTTCATCCACCCCCCCCCGCGGAACGCTCACTGTTCATCCAATCGATTGGATTCAGTTAGCAGCAGTAGCGAAGGAATCGCTCGATCAGGTTCAGTTAACAGCCATCGATCGATCGCTCGGGTTCAGTAACGCGTAGCCTGTAGTGCAATCGCTTGGGTTCAGTTAGAGCCCAACGCCTCACTCGGGTTCAGTTAGAGCCAACGCCTCGCACACACGCGCATACGTGTACGAGAGAAACGCGCATCGCTCGGTCCTGACCTCCCACCGTAACCGGGAACTCCCCGAAATTTTCCTCCCCCTCGCTTCTACCACGGTTTTTTCTGTCATGGACGGCCCAAAGAATGTCATGCAGCTGCGTCTCCGACCTGCCCAGGACGAAAAGCCCATTTTCTGTCATGATTTTTTGTCTTAGAAGTAGGAGCCCACCACATCTATGATGATACTGGGTTTTGTCACAATTATCTTCATAGAAGTGTCATATGTATGACAGGAAAAAATTTCGTTTGGCCCAAAATGTCATGGATGTGTCTTTTTTGTAGTGTATACATGTTATTGATGTGTACCTTACTAATGCTCGCAGTAGTGCCTAGGTATTTGATACTGGTTCTATTGCTAATATTTGCAACTCGAAACAGGGACTACGGATTAAGCAAAGATTGGCTAAGGACGAGGTGACGATGCGCGTGGGAAATGGTTCCAAAGTCGATGTGATCGCCATCAGCACGCTACCTCTACATCTACCTTCGGGATTAGTTTTAGACCTGAATAATTGTTATTTGGTGCCAGCGTTGAGCATGACCATGATATCTGCATCTTGTTTGATGCGAGACGGTTATTCATTTAAATCTGAGAATAATGGTTGTTCTATTTATATGAGTAATATCTTTTATGGTCATGCACCCTTTAAAAGTGTTCTATTTTTGTTGAATCTCGATAGTAGTGACACACATATGCATAATATTGAAGCCAAAATATGCATAGTTGATAATGATAGTGCAACTTATTTGTGGCACTGCCATTTGGGTCATATTGGTGTAAAGCACATGAAGAAACTCCATTCTGATGGACTTTTGGAATCACTTGATTATGAATCACTTGGTACTTGCGAACCATGCCTCATGGGATGACTAAAACTCCATTCTCTGGAACAATGGAGCGAGCAACAGATTTGTTGGAAATCATACATATTGATGTATGTGGTCCAATGAATATTGAGGCTCGCGGCGGGTATCGTTATTTTCTCACCTTCACAGAAGATTTGAGTCGATATGGATATATCTACTTGATGAAACATAAGTCTGAAACATTTGAAAAGTTCAAAGAATTTAAGAGTGAAGTGGAAAATCATCGTAACAAGAAAATAAAGCTTCTAGGATCTGATCGTGGAGGAGAATATTTGAGTTACGAGTTTGGTCTTCATTTGAAACAATGTGGAATAGTTTCGCAACTCACGCCACCCGAAACACCACAAAGTAATGGTGTGTCTGAACGTCATAACCGCACTTTATTAGATATGGTGCATTCTATGATGTCTCTTACTAATTCACCGCTATCGTTATGGGGTTATGCTTTAGAGACGGCTGCATTCACGTTAAATAGGGCACCATCTAAATGCGTTGAGACGACACCTTATGAACTGTGGTTTGGCAAGAAACCCAAGATGTCGTTTCTTAAAGTTTGGGGCTGTGATGCTTATGTGAAAAAGCTTCAACCTGATAAGCTCGAACCCAAATCGGAGAAATGTGTCTTCATAGGATACCCAAAGGAGACTGTTGGGTACACCTTCTATCACAGATCCGAAGGCAAGACATTCGTTGCTAAGAATGGATCCTTTCTAGAGAAGGAGTTTCTCTCGAAAGAAGTGAGTGGGAGGAAAGTAGAACTTGACGAGGTAACTGTACCTGCTCCCTTACTGGAAAGTAGTTCATCACAGAAAACTGTTTCAGTGACACCTACACCAGTTAGTGAGGAAGCCAATGATAATGATCATGAAACTTCAGATCAAGATACTACTGAACCTCGTAGATCAACCAGAGTAAGATCCGCACCAGAGTGGTACGGTAATCCTGTTCTGGAAGTCATGATACTAGATCATGATGAACCTACGAACTATCAAGAAGCGATGGTGAGCCCAGATTCCGCAAAGTGGCTTGAAGCCATGAAATCTGAGATGGGATCCATGTATGAAAACAAAGTATGGACTTTGGTTGACTTGCCCGATGATCGGCAAGCAATTGAAAATAAATGGATCTTTAAGAAGAAGACTAACGCTGATGGTAATGTTACTGTCTACAAAGCTCGACTTGTCGCAAAAGGTTTTCGGCAAGTTCAAGGGATTGACTACGATGAGACCTTCTCACCCGTAGCGATGCTTAAGTCCGTCCGAATCATGTTAGCGATTGCCGCATTTTATGATTATGAAATTTGGCAGATGGATGTCAAAACTGCATTCCTGAATGGATTTCTGGAAGAAGAGTTGTATATGATGCAACCGGAAGGTTTTGTCGATCCAAAGGGAGCTAACAAAGTGTGCAAGCTCCAGCGATCCATTTATGGACTGGTGCAAGCCTCTCGGAGTTGGAATAAACGTTTTGATAGTGTGATCAAAGCATTTGGTTTTATACAGACTTTTGGAGAAGCTTGTATTTACAAGAAAGTGGGTAGGAGCTCTATAGCATTTCTAATATTATATGTGGATGACATATTTTTGATTGGAAATGATATAGAATTTCTGGATAGCATAAAAGGATACTTGAACAAGAGTTTTTCAATGGAAGACCTCGGTGAAGCTGCTTATATATTGGGCATCAAGATCTACAGATATAGATCAAGACGCTTAACTGGACTTTCACGAAGCACATACCTTGATAAAGTTTTGAATAAGTTCAAAATGGATCAAGCAAAGAAAGGGTTCTTGCCTGTGTTACAAGGTGTGAAGTTGAGTCAGACTCAATGCCTGACCACTGCAGAAGATAGAGAGAAAATGAAAGTTGTACCCTATGCTTCAGCCATAGGCTCTATCATGTATGCAATGATGTGTACTAGACCTGATGTGTGCCTTGCCATTAGTTTAGTAGGGAGGTACCAAATTAACCCAGGAGTGGATCACTAGATAGCGATCAAGAACATCCCGAAATGCCTAAAAAGTACTAACGATATGTTTCTCGTTTATGGAGGTGACAAAGAGCTCGTCGTAAATGGTTACGTCGATGCAAGCTTTGACACTGATCCGGATGACTCTAAGTCACAAACTGGATATGTATTTGTATTTTACGGTAGAGCTGTCAGTTGGTGTAGTTCTAAGCAAAGCGTAGTGGCGGGATACATGTGAAGCGGAGTACATAGTTGCTTCGGAAGCAGCAAATGAAGGAGTCTGGATGAAGGAGTTCATATCCGATCTAGGTGTTATAACTAGTGCATCGGGTCCAATGAAAATCTTTTGTGACAATACTGGTGCAATTGCCTTGGCAAAGGAATCCAGATTTCACAAAAGAACCAAGCACATCAAGAGACGCTTCAATTCCATCCGCAATCAAGTCAAGGACGGAGACATAGAGATTTGCCAGATACATACGGATCTGAATGTTGAAGACCCGTTGACTAAGCCTCTCTTATGAGCAAAACATGATCAGCACCAAGACTCCATGAGTGTTAGAATCATTACTATGTAATCTAGATTATTGACTCTAGTGCAAGTGGGAGACTGAAGGAAATATGCCCTAGAGGCAATAATAAAGTTGTTATTTATATTTCCTTATATCATGATAAATGTTTATTATTCATGCTAGAATTGTATTAACCGGAAACTTAGTACATGTGTGAATACATAGACAAACAGAGTGTCACTAGTATGCCTCTACTTGACTAGCTTGTTAATCAAAGATGGTTAAGTTTCCTAGCCATAGACATGAGTTGTCATTTGATGAACGGGATCACATCATTAGAGAATGAGGTGATTGGCTTGACCCATTCTGTTAGCCTAGCACTTGATCGTTTAGTATGTTGCTATTGCTTTCTTCATGACTTATACATGTTCCTATGACTATGAGATTATGCAACTCCCGAATACCGGAGGAACACTTTGTGTGCTACAAAATGTCACAACGTAACTGGGTAATTATAAATGTGCTCTGCAGGTGTCTCCGATGGTGTTTGTTGAGTTCGCATAGATCGAGATTAGGATTTGTCACTCCGATTGTCGGAGAGGTATCTCTGGGCCCTCTCGGTAATGCACATCACCATAAGCCTTGCAAGCAATGTGACTAATGAGTTAGTTGCGGGATGATGCATTACGGAATGAGTAAAGAGACTTGCTGGTAACGAGATTGAAGTAGGTATTGAGATACCGATGATCGAATCTCGGGCAAGTAACATACCGATGACAATGGGAACAACGTATGTTGTTATGCGGTTTGACCGATAAAGATATTCGTGGATTTTGTGGGAGCCAATATGAACATCCAGGTTCCGCTATTGGTTATTGACCGGAGACATGTCTCGGTCATGTCTACATAGTTCTCGAACCCGTAGGGTCCGCACGCTTAACGTTCGGCGACGATCGGTACTATGAGTTTATGTGTTTTGATGTACCGAAGGTGGTTTGGAGTCCCGGATATGATCACGGACATGACGAGGAGTCTCGAAATGGTCGAGACATAAAGATCGATATATCGGATGACTATATTTGGACATCGGAATGGTTCCGGGTGAGTTCGGGCATTTACCGGAGTACCGGGAGGTTACCGGAACCCCCGGGAAGTATATGGTCCTTATTGGGCCATAGTGGGAGAGAGAGGAGAAGGGAGCATAGGAGGGGGCGCCCCCCCCAAGCCCAATCCGAATTCGGTGGGGGCCGGCCCCCCTTTCCTTCCTCCTTTCTCCCCCTTCCTTCCTCTCCTAGTCCAACTAGGGAAGGGGGAATCCTACTCCCGGTGGGAGTAGGACTCCTCCAGGGCGCGCCATAGAGGGCCGGCCCTCAACCCTCCTCCACTCCTTTATATACGGGGAAGGGGGGCACCCCATAGACACACAAGTCGACATTGTCTTAGCCATGTGCGGTGCCCCCCTCCACCATAATCCACCTCGGTCATACTGGTGCAGTGCTTAGGCGAAGCCCTGCGCCGGTAATTTCATCATCACCATCATCACGCCGTCGTGCTGACGAAGCTCTCCCTTGACACTTAGCTAGATCGAAACTTCATGGGACGTCACTGAGCTGAATGTGTGCAGATCACCAAGCTGAACGTATCAGTTGGATCGTGAAGACGTACGACTACATCAACCGCGTTGTCATAACGCTCCCACGTACGGTCTATGAGGGTACCTGGACTACACTCTCCCGCTCGTTGTTATGCATCACATAGATCTTGCGTGATTGTAAGAATTTTTTTGAAATTACTGTGTTTCCCAACACTTCCTATTGTCATATCACTATTATTTTTAGATTTATAACATGTGGGACCAAGTGTGAGCGAACTGACCTCAATCGACGACAAAATCGCCTACTGGACGCACTTTGAGTGAGACGAGGAGCAAGAAGCGATACAAGCTGGTCGTGTCAAGCAAGAAAATGGCTGGTCTCATGTTTAAAACTTGTTGTACTATAGTAGAGGTAGATGTAGATGTAGTGTAGACGTGGATGTAGATGTAGATGTAGAGAAGTAGAGATAAGTGAGACTCACCAACGGTCACCAACGTAGGCTGAGTACGTGCATGAATCACCCGCAAAAAAGGAGAACGTGCAACAACAAAAGAATTGCACGCACGGACACACGTACTCTGTGCGTCATTGACTAACACACACGTGTGGGTACACGGTGGAGCTTATTTCTGGATGAAGAGGCAGCTCACGTGATAATTTGACGCGTGTAGTAGTTGTTCACTTAAGTGGTGGGTCGGGAACCACGCGTGAACGAATCAAAGTTTGATCATGACGCGATGGCGTGTTTGTTTTTATTTTTTTCTTCAATGTCACGTACGCAATTTTTTTCTTGAATGGCATGTGAATCATGCACATACTCAATGACGGAGCACGGGATGGGATGTCAGCCATGGACATGGTCGGCTCTTTTTGGAGACTATACTACATTAGTACTTTGATGTAAAATTTTAAAAAACTACTACTTTGATGTGTCCTGTCAACTCGCAGAACGATGAGAAGCTTGCTTACTACACCCTCTACATAGCCCACACTTATCTCTACTATCTACTCCTATAAAAGACTCAGTTGGTGATGATGGTGTGCCTGCCATCCGTCATTTCTGACCATTAGATCCGCATCTAACGGCTGTGAGGTAAGTTGTGGCATTTTTGCAACAATAGCCCACTTCTCTCCTCCAATGTGCAGAAACCCCTTATTATCTCGAAAGCAACCACATCCCACCGTCACCTCATCAAAACAGCCTGAGAAATATATTTCGAGTGAAAAGTAATATATTTTTAGTGTATATATGTATATCAAAACAAGAGTGTTTTTTTCAACTCTGTGAACAAGTACGAGTACTATTCTACTTTGGATCCGTTGCAACGCACGGGCACATTGCTAGTTGTACTAGTAGTTGGAGTACGGGAGCATGTGATATTTCCCCGTCCGGACCGATCCCAAGCTGGTTTCTCACCTTCCTGGCCCACCAAAAACCCATCCCCCTCCCGCGCGCGCTTCCCTCCCGACGCCAGCTGATCCCGCTGTCGGTCTCAAAACCGGCCGATCTCGGGTAGGGGGTCCCGAACCATGCATCTGAGGATTGAAGGTAATAGGGGACACAATGTTTACCCAGGTTCGGGCCCTCTTAATGGAGGTAATACCCTACATCCTGCTTGATTGACTTTAATGAGTATAGGGGTTACAAGAGTGATCTACCTCGAGATCGTAATGGCTAAACCCTAGATGTCTAGGCTGTATGATTTGTATTAGCCTCTATGGACTAAACCCTCCGGCTTATATAGACACCGGAGGGGCCTAGGGTTGTATAGAGTTGGTTTACAGAGAAAGGAAACTTCATATCTGAACGCCAAGCTTGCCATCCACGCAATGGAGAGTCCCAGCCGGACACGGGGGAAGGCCTTCTATCTTGTATATTCACGGCCATCAGTCCGGCCCATGTCACATAGCCCGGATGCCCGGGGACCCCCTAATCCAGGACTCCCTCAGTAGCCCCTGAACCAGGCTTCAATGATGATGTATCCGACGCGCAGATTGTCTTCGGCATTGCAAGGCGGGTTCCTCCTCCAAATACTCCAAAGCAGTTGAACAAGAAAACTGAATCCGGCTCTGTATAATAGTTACAATACCCAACCACATGGATAAAATACTTAAACAAAATAAGTCATGTCCACTGACAGCTTTTTTGACGAGACGTTACATCTGGCCCTATCATTATTCTGAACCGTTTTGTGACCTCCTGCCTCGTGTTTTGAGGCGCGACCTCCATTGGCACGTCTTGTCGAAGCAGAGATCGTATCCCCTTATTGCAGGATTCTGCTCAATACGGGTTTGGGTATTCCAACCGTGTCGTTCGCACGACCCCTTGGGAACAGGGGAGTTTTAAGGCTTGTGAGGGGGCGCTTGATATTTACTGCCTTTATAAGGGGATAAGGACCCATCTTTTTACCTCACGCCTTCTTCTTCCTCAGCCCTTCCGTCCTCGAGCTCCAGCGCCCAAGTTTCGATCTTTTCCACCCCCACCAAACACTCCAGCCATGTCCGGATCCGGCGCGCAGGGCAAGTGGATGGCTTCCTCCCTTACAGAGAGGAACGTCAAGGAACTCCGGGAAGTGGGCTACTTGGTCGCGAACATTGCACATGGGCTTCCAGCCAAAAGAAGATCATCCCTACTCTAGAGCCCAATGAGAGGGTAGTGTTCATCCCCCACCTTCTCCGTGGACTAGGGTTTCCCCTCCACCCTTTCGTCAGCGGCCTCATGTTCTATTACGGGCTAGATTTCCACGATCTAGCCCCGAATTCCTTCCTCAACATTTCGGCGTTCATTGTCGTCTGTGAGGCATTCCCTCGCATCGCCCCCACTTCGGCCTATGGCTCAAGGTTTTCAATGTGAAGCCGAAAGTGGTCGATGGTTAACATGCGGAGTGTGGCGGCGCCATGGTGAGAAAGCTCCCCAACGTCACCTGGCCCAAGGGGGAATTTGTGGAGATCGTGAAGGGATGGCAACAGGAGTGGTTCTATATCACGGAACCTCGTGACGCCACATGGGCCGCCACTCCTGAGTTCAAATCTGGGCCTCCAATGCGGCTTACATCATGGATTAACAAAGGCCTGGATTGGGCGTCGTCCAACGAGGTGATGACGCTGCAGAAGCGCATCAAGAGTGTGATAGAGAAGAACACCAGTCTTGCCGATGTGACCCAGGTGATGCTTTTTCGCCGGATTCACCCCTACCAGCGCCGGACTCTCCATGTCGGAGTAATGAGCCACGGGTAGCCTAACCCGAGTCCCAGAACCTTTCTAGACATCGGGGCCGGCTGCACCCCTCAAGACGTCAAGATAAAAGCGCCGCCTTCTGGTGGCCGGCTGGCCGAACGGCCGACTGCCAGAAGACAACCATACTCAAGAAGATGGCTCCAAGATGGGCCGACTCCTAGCAGGCGGCCTCCAGAGAGGCCGGCTCCCAGCAGTCAGCCCGTGGCGCCCTCAAAGTCTGCGCCCCCGTTAAGAAGACAAGACAGGGTAAGGCTGCAGTATAGCCCATCCCCCCATATCCAGGGCCGGGCATGGCCCCAGTGCTCCGTACAGGCGGAGATCTCTGCCCGGCGCGACACTATTGCCATTCCGCCCCTCACCTCATTCCTGTCAGGCGGAGAGCTGCTCCCACGACCGCCTATCGGTACAGCCTGAAGACGGTGGAAGTCTCACCAGTCGGACCCGAGGGAGGCTGGCTCCTAACAGGCGGCCCGTTCTTTCCTCGGGACCCGTGCACCATTAACCAGATAAGACGTAGAGTGGCTACAGTGATCTCCCGCCAGGCGGCGGGACTGTAGCCACGCTCCCCTGACCAAGCAAGTGTCATTAGCATCACGGCTATAGTAATCAGCAGCCGGCAAGACCCGCGAGTGGCTGGAGCGGCCTATCGGTTCCGTACTAGACTAGTCGGTGGGGCCCACCAGGCGGCGGGCCCCAGCAGTCGGCGGAGAAGCCGAGGACCAGAGAGACTGACAGTCGGGTCCTACACCCGACCAGATTACCATTGTACCCCCGGGGGGTAGGCATATATAAACCCCCAGGGCACCCATGCAAAGGGTTCCAACCTGTTAGAATTAGACTCACACCTAGGGGGAGAGGGGAGCAAGCCTTGCCTTCTTCTACCTCTAGCATACAGCTCGAGGAGCATCATTGTACTCGCTAGTGCCTTAATGACAATGCGGAGACCCCGCAGAGCAGGACTAGGGGTGTTATCTCCTAGGAGAGCCCCAAACCTGGGTAAAGTGCGCCGGCGTTCGTGTCTACGCCTCTTCCCGCTTCCAGGCACCGGCGACGTTCTACTCGCTCCCACCATGATAAGCCTTCCATTGGCATATGTCGCACCCAATCTCCGACATTTGGAGCCCACCATGGGGCGAGGTGCACCGTCTCCCGGAGACCTGTTCTGGACGGGAACCCTATTCCTTCCTGGCGAGCGCAGCCAGCCCGGCACGCCATACGGCGTCTGCGCCGATGCGCTGCGCGGCAAGCTGCCTCGCCGATCTCGTTGGCGATATTCGCATCTCCGACGAGCCCGCGTCTGATGCGGGCACCGATGGCCCCGAGAGCCGCCTCGCGAGCCTCCTCGATCAGCTCCACGACACCAGCGAGCCTGCTGCTGACTTGGAGTCGGTTGGCTCCACCGACCCGATGCTGGTCGACTCCGACACGATGTCGCTTGACGCATTCCCCACCAACGTGGTGGTCTACGACGAGCCGCTTCCTCGTGCAGACAGCGGCGGCAGCACCGTCACAAAAGTGCTCGTCATCGGCCATGGCAAGCACTCTGGCAGAGGTGGCCAGGATCCGTTGTAGGTGGCGATGCAAGACCTGACTGCGCCCATTCCGGAAGACGCTGACACCGAGACGCTGGAGGCACGCCGCGTCCAGCTCGTCAAAAGCACCAACCGGCTGGCCAGCATGAGACGCCTTTCGGAGGCATACCAGCGGGAGATGGACCGTGCTGTCGGCGGCATGCCGGCTCCTGATGGTCCTAGCCCCATTGGCCTGGTCCGGCAGCGTGGCGTGACCATCGCCAGCATGTTCGGGACAGATCGTCCCATCTATGCCATGCCTGCAGAGAACATACGCGCTGCCTAGGCAGCAGCAGATGAGCTACACAAGCTCGAGGGCGACGAGCATCGCCACATGACAGAGCGAGTCCAGCAGCTCCTCGATGCGGCTGCTGAGCAGCAAGAGGCCGGGTGCCACACTGAAGTGCCCAACCGGCAAAACAATGACCCACCTCCTCGCCGAGACCAAGGCATGACATCCCGGACGCCGACTGGTGGCGTCCGCGATAGAAGAGACAAGGAGCCGGCTGCTAGTCGCAGCCAGACTTGCATCACCATCGAGCGCGACGAAGACAGACGCCCAAGAGCAGTGCAGCGATGAGACGACTGTCTGCCACATCCTCCCCGCAGGGAGAGGCGCATTTCCTCGCCGCCTGTCGATCACCCATCACTCGGCGACCGCCTTGCCTGCTGAGAAGGAATTGGAGAAAACGATGCCCGCCACCGGATCGATCACCTCAACCGATCCCTGGCACTAGAAGAGGAAGATGAGCTGGGTCCGCCTTGCTTCGGCCCCCGCATCCGAGACGAACCTTTCCCAAAATGGTTCACGCTCCCGAGAGATACACCCAAGTACACCGGCTCCGTGAAGCCGGAGGACTGGCTGGTCGACTATTCCACAGCCGTCAGCATCACGAACGGTAGCAAGCGCGTTGCCGTGAAGTACGTTCCGCTCATGCTCCAGGGCATGGCCTAGACATGGCTGAACAGCCTGAAGCCCCGCAGCATCAACAGCTGGGTTGATTTCACTGAAGCATTCATCCGCAACTTCACCAGCACGTACAAGCGGCCGCTGTCGGTGTCAAAACTAGCGGATCTAGGAGTAGGGGGTCCCGAACAGTGCATCTAGGCGGATGGTAACAGGGATGAGAGCTCCATTGGATCCATCTGCTCGGCAAGTTCCGAGTTGACGCGAAGGCTGTTTTCGATGACCCGAGAAGTCATCATCGGTGCAGCAGCCGAACAAGCGGTCACGATGAAACCGCCTAGCCGGAGGGTTTGGCCGACAGCCAAGGCTCCCCAAGTGGTAATGTTGTCTTTAAGGACGAGACGAGACATCCTTCCTTGCGGCGACGGCACAGTGGAACTCTCAATGAAAGCACCAATGTCAGTGTCAAAACCGGCGGATCTCGGGCAGGGGGTCCCGAACTGTGCATCTAAGCGGATGGTAACAGGAGACAGGGGACATGATGTTTTTACCCAGGTTCGGGCCCTCTCGATGGAGGTAAAACCCTACTCCTGCTTGATTGATATTGATGATATGGGTATTACAAGAGTTGATCTACCACGAGATCGGAGAGGCTAAACCCTAGAAGCTAGCCTATGGTATGATTGTTGTTCTTGGTAGTACGGACTAAACCCTCCGGTTTATATAGACACCGGAGGGGGCTAGGGTTACACAGAGTCGGTTACAAGGAAGGAGATCTACATATCCGTATTACCAAGCTTGCCTTCCACGCCAAGGAGAGTCCCATCGGACACGGGACGGAGTCTTCAATCTTGTATCTTTATAGTCCAACACTCCGGCCAAAGGGTATAGTCTGGCCGTCCGGATACCCCCTAATCCAGGACTCCCTCAGTAGCCCCTGAACTAGGCTTCAATGACGACGAGTCTGGCGCGCAGATTGTCTTTGGCATTGCAAGGCGGGTTCCTCCTCCGAATACTTCATAGAAGATTTTGAACACGAGGATTGTGTCCGGCTCTGGAAAACAAGTTCCACATAACACCGTAGAGAGAATAATATTTCCACAAATCTAATATCCTGACGTACCCCGTAGTGTGACATCACACCACAGCCAGGTCTTTATTCGAATAGTTTTTCATAACCAATCTCAGCGTGTTTCGTGAGGCGGTTTCCTTGGCACGTCTTGTCGAAGCAGAGATCGTGTCCCCTTTATTACGTGATTCTCATCAACACGAACGTGGGTATCCCAATCGTGCCCGTTGGTATGACCCCTCGATTGAAGGCAAGTCCCAAACGGTCATGAGGAGGGCACTTGATATTCAACCTCTTTATAAAGAGACCAAGGCCTATTCTTTTTCCTCTCGATCTTAATCGAATCCACCTCCCACCTCGAGTTCCAACCCCAAAGCTCAGGTTTAGGCACTTCGGACCTCCGATTATGTCCGGATCCAACCTTCAACGTCGGTGGATGCCTTCCTCCGTCACGGAGGAAGACGTAATAAAGCTAAGGGAGGCCAGATACTTGACCGGCAAAATCCCGCATAAGCTGCCTGCTTAAGGGCAGGTTATTCCCACTCCCAAGCCCGGTGAGAGCGTCGTGTTCGTATCTCACTTCCTCTGAGGGCTAGGCTTCACGCCAGATCCCTTCGTGAGGGGGCTTATGTTTTATTATGGGCTGGATTTCCACGATTTAGCTCTGGAGTCTATCCTCCACATCTCATCGTTCATCGTCGTGTGCGAAGCTTTCCTCCGTATTGCCCCTCACTTCGGACTGTGGCTCAAGACCTTCAAAGTGGAGCCGAAGATGATCGAGGGGCGGCACACAGAGTGCGGAGGCGCTGTAATAAGCAAAAACACTGACGCCCCATGGCCCGAGGGCTCTTTCCAGGAGGTGTCCAGCTTATGGCAACAAGAGTGGTTTTATATCACAGCTCCCGGGGGTACCAAGTGGGTGGCTCCACCTGCCTTTCGCTCGGGTTCCCCGCCACGACTAACGTCATGGGTCAATAAGGGGCTGGACTGGGGGTCAGTAAAGGATGTGCCCACATTGCAGAGCCGCATCCGAGTTCTCCTTGACAGAGATATCAGTCTGGGCATGGTAATGCAAGTCATGTTAATTCGCCGAGTTCTACCACTACAAAAAAAAGACACATCCGTGACATTTTGGGCCGAACGAAATTTTTTTCTGTCATACATATGACATTTCTATGACGATAATTGTGACAAAACCCGGTATCATCATAGATGTGGTGGGCTCCTACTTCTATGACAAAAAATCATGCTAGAAAATGGGCTTTTCGTCCTGGGCGGGCTGGAGACGCAGCTGCATGACATTCTTTGGGCCGTCCATGATGGAAAAAACCGTGGTAGAAGCGAGGGGGAGGAAAATTTCGGGGAGTTCCTGGTTACGGTGGGAGGTCGGAGGCCGGGCGATGCACGTTTCTCTCGTACACGTACGCGCGTGTGTGCGTGGCATTGGCTCTAACTGAACCCGAGTGAGACGTTGGGCTCTAACTGAACTCGAGCGATTGCACTGCAGGCTATGCGTTACTGAACCCGAGCGATCGATCGATGGCTGTTAACTGAACCCGATCGAGCGATTCCTTCGCTACTGCTGCTAACTAAAGCCGGTCGATGCTGCCTCTAGGATGAACAGTGAGCGTTGCGGGGGGTTTGGATGAACAGTGAGCGGTGGCGTTACCTCTGGATGAACAGGACCCCATGGTGTGGTGGAGGGCTGGATGAACAGTAGACGGTGGAGGAGTGCCCGTGGAGGGGTGGATGAACAGGACCCCGTGGTGTGGAGGGCTGGATGAACAGTAGACGGTGGAGGGGTGGTTGAACAGGACCCCGTGGTGTGGAGGGCTGCATGAACAGTAGATGGTGGAGGGGTGGTTGAACAGGACCCCGTGGTGCGGAGGGTTGGATGAACAGTAGACGGTGGAGGGGTGCCCGTGGAGGGGTGGTTGAACAGGACCCCGTGGTGTGGAGGGCTAGATGAACAGTAGACGATGGAGGGGTAGTTGAACAGTAGCCGGTGGAGTAGCGCGCGGTGGAGGCTGGATGAATAGGAGCCCGTGGAGGCTGGATGAATAGGAGCCCGTGGAGGCTGGATGAATAGGAGCCCGTGGAGGCTGGATGAACAGGAGCCCGTGGAGGCTGGAGGAGGTCGACGGTGGAGATGAACAGTATCATGTGGAGTCCCGTTTTGCGGTACGCCACACCCCTCCCGATGAACAGGACCCCGTTTCGACCGTAGCGCTCCAACACAAGTCCGTTTCCTCCGTTTTGCAGTAAGCCACACCCCTCCCGATCAACAGGACCCCCGTTTCGACCGTAGGAGGTACGTTTCCTTCGTTTTGCGGTACGCCAGACCCCTCCCGATGAACAGGATCCCGCTTCGAATGTGGCCGGTCGAACACAAGGTTGTTTCCTCCATTCTGCGGTACGCCAAGCCTCGTTTCCATCGCCTGTTCCGTCCAAGCCCTCCCGATGAACATGTCCACGCATTGCGATGCCTCCCCATGAACACGACGACGACGCTATTTCTCCGTTCTGACCCAGCCATGTACACGAGCGCTCTCCGTACGTATGCACGACTAGGCGTTCGAGACCCCTCCCGTATGTACACATACGTGGCCGTATTTTCTTTCTTGCACCCTGGGCGTTGTATGCACATGTACATGCTACGTGCGCGCCTCTACATCGACCAGTATATATGTACGTACACGTTCGCGACCAGAATGACAATGCTACGTACGCTTCGACCAGGTGGGTCCCGACTGTCAGGCACTTCCTTGCGTGCGAAGATGTAGCTGGTGGGTCCCAACAGTCAGGGGGGCGAATCGTTTTGTTTTTTGCTCGGACGCACTTCCTTGCGTGCAAAGGTGTAGCTGGTGGGTCCCAGCAGTCAGAGGCGAAATGTTTTTTCACGAAATATGGTGGCCCGTCCGGTGGGTCCCCGCTGTCAGGTGGATGAATAATTATTTTGCACGTAACAAGGAGGCATTTCCTTGCTGCGGTCGTGGACCCAGCTGTCAGCCTCCCCACGTACAGTCCACGTCCGATGGAAGTCGTTCCTTGACCACGTTGACCACGCCGCGCCGAGAGCACCAGGGCGGTGGACGATGGCGAGGCCTAGGAAGGGGACGACGGGGAGCCGGGGAAGATGCGGCAGTGGAAGCCCGCGTGAAGAGGAGTACGAGGGTTCACTGGTTCGGCTGCGGTGTGAGGCTGCCAACACCGCAGGGCCTGGCCAGCGGTGGGTATAGAAGGGGGCGGTGAGGCCTCCGCGGCAGCACAGCCGACCATGGGAGGCAAGAGCAGGCGGCACGACTGGCGCTGCTTTGGGCGGCTGGAGCAAGAAGACCAGAGGTTGAAGAAGCACTACGGCCGTTGGATGGACATCGTACGGTCACTGGAGCTAGAATCGTTCATATTGACTAAGTTGACAAAGCCCTTCGTCCCCATCAACTTAGTAGGCCCACAAGTCAGCCTCCCAGCAAGGTGGGTCCAAGCTAGCCGGGGGTGTATTCATTTTTTGTGTGTAATAAGGAGGCACTTTCGGTGGGTCTGAGCTGACAGCGGGGGGAACGTTTTTTTTGGGAAATACGGTGGCCTATCTGGTGGGTCCCAGCAGTCAGGGGGAAATGATTTTTTTCACAAAATACTGGTGGCCCGTCCGGTGGGTCCCCGCTGTCAGGTGGAGGAATAATTATTTTGCGTGTAATAAGGAGGAACTTCCTTGTGGCTGCCGTGGACCCAGCTGTCAGCCTCTCTACGTACAGTACTCTTCCGATGGAAGTCGGTCGTTGACCACATTGACCACGCCGCACCGAGAGCACCACGGCAGTGGACGATGGCAAGGCATAGGAAGGGGACGACGCGGTAGTGGATGCCCACGCGGAGAGGAGTACGAGTGTTCACCGGTTCGGCTGCGGTGTGAGGCTGCCGTCGCCGCAGAATAACAGGGGGTGTGGGTGAGTAGAGGGATGCCCTGGCCAGCGGTGGGAGTAGTAGGGGGCGCTGAGGCCTGCGCGGCAGCACAACCGGCCACGGGAGGTGGGCGTAGGCGGTCCCGCCGGCGCTGCTTTGGCGGCTGGAGCAAGGCGATCAGAGATTCGAGAAACACGACGGCCGTTGGATTGACATCCAACGGTTATGTCTGCTAGAATCGTTTGTTGACGTATATAATAACTAAAAATCTTGCATACGCGTCAACTAAACAGGCCCACAAGTCAGACCACTCCCTATTTTTTTAATAATTTATATAGCTCATGGCAACTTCTTATGCAATTTATTGCAGTCGTTTTTTTGGTTGGCCAGGGCCAATTTCACATATTTCTATGGGTTCCAAACTATTTTTAATACCGAAATGTCCAGCCAAATTTAAAGTACTTTGAAGATATATTTAAATTAGGTTAATGCCCAATGAAATAGGAATCTGAAAATGTGATAAAATTTAGAAATTATAAAGTAATTGCCAATTTGTCATCTGTTTTTATATTTACAACCCATTTCATATTACTTTCAAGATTTGCAGGCGTCTTGAAAGAGTTGTAGCCCATCGGGGCGTAGAAAAATAAGTAGGCCTGGATTGGGTATTCTTCAGAAAAAATAAACTGAGCTCATTTTCACAAAGATTAAATAGCTGGGCTGGTCACATGGTGAACATAAAATATAAGCCTGGGCTAGATGGGCCACAGCCCAGTTCAAACCCTGCTCTGTCTCAACAATACCAAACAAAAAAATACGCTCACAATGTCGTGGGTCCCAGATGTCAGGAAAACACTAGGAGGAAGCATTTTATTTTTCCATACGCTGACGTGGTGGGCCCCTACTGCCATCCTCTCCACGTACTTCTGCCGATTCTTGTTGTTTGTTGACCATGTTGACAACGCGAGAGGGCAGCGCCGCGGCGAGCGCACGAAAGCGCGCGAAGGACGTCGGCGTTAACAATTTAGGAGATGGTGGGATGGCGATGCGTGCGCTGAGGCGCAGCCAGCCGTGGGAGGCGGAAGCAGGCGGCCCCGCCGGCGCTGGTTTGGTTTTGGTGGCTGGATGAAGACAGGACTGAAGAAACACGACAGACTGTAAAATCAGCAGGAGTACTTAACAACCTTAACTGAAACCAGCAGGGGCACTTAACAACCAAAGCTGAAAGCAGTATGAGTACTTATACAGGTTCAACCGTACAAAGAACGCCTCGAACATTGCTACTTTGCCTACAGTTAACCAAGGGTGAGGCCGCCAAGCCCCAGGACAAGGCCCAGGCGCCACCCCGCGCATACACAACCTTCTGAAAGCGGATTCATCTCACAACGTGGTCAATAAATAGGATATTCTCTTTAGAGCCAAGGAAAAGCATGAACATAATCTTCTGTCCTATTCTCCAAGATGGATGGGCCTTCATTATTTGAGACCACCCATGAATAAGTATCTTTTCACCTCCAAGGGGAATTGAGTAGGTCGACATAAACATCATGTTGTGACCAAGCACAAGTCTGACCCGACCATGGTCAGGCATATGTATAGGAACAATAGAACTCAGCAGTTCCTATTTCAAGAAGATCACAACTGTAAAACTGTGTATAAGCAATAGTTTATGAACAACATATATAACAGAAAACAGCTCGTACCATAAGTTTCTCGACACAGTTGGACCTATTCAACGAGTGCAGCAGTGGCCTTCCACCTCAAGACGATCAATAAAGTGTAGGAACTTGTGGATGTCGATCCAGTCAACTTCAGTGCCATTAGTAACAGCCGAGTTATAATAGAGTAACAAACAAGCAGACTGATTAACTCTGAAAAAACCTACATGTGCCACCAATTATAAGAAAATATTAGTTAGAAGTAGCATCTTCGTGAGAGATCCGTTGCTACTTCTAAAGTTAAATTGTGATTAGTTAGACAGAATAGGTGGATTAAGAAGTAATCGAGGCAACAAGCAAGAACCAGATACAAAACTAACATGGATGAACAATTGGCACGACCTCGGGGTGGAAGATCGCGGTGAAGATGAGACCATGTTCTGCTATTTCCATCAACATTCATGCGCCAACTTTTAGTCTGTAACACTTGAGAAAGTTTATCCAAGTTCGGCCATAAAAAAAGGAGTGATCTTGTTGGTTCATGAACCCAACTCAGAACTTATATCCATGGCTTGTCTTCACTTTGACCATTAAACTAGTGTATTCAGTTATGGCAAGGCCGAGCATCTTGAGTACATGTGTTCTGGCAGAGCAAATAATACATTGCAGGAAAAATAATATGAGAACACAGCATGTTCAAAAAACCCCCACCCTCCCGGATAGAAACGAGGATTCTAGGAACATACTGTGCGCGTTTCAAAATGATGTGTTAGGATGAGAAGGAACAAGTGTGGCGTCTCGCCGAGGGCGCAGAAACCTGTAAGGTACTCGCACTTTGGGCACTGCAAATGAAACACACTAGATTCAGTAGGAAGAAAAATGCATCAACGGTGGCGGCTGCCATCCTAGCATTACCTACGACCAAGGGACTTGGGTTTATCTGGGATAGATGAAGAATTCGTACCTGGTTCTCCGTGAGAAAACCCTATGCAATCGCCAAGAGGGGGTTTTGTCTGAACAACCAGACGAGGGAGAAGGGGATTCAGGCCCAGTGAAATATTGCCGCTTCGTCCGTCCAGCTTACTGCTAAAGCTGGAAAGGGGGGTTGTGATCTGACGGCTCATTGGGCATTACTGCGGTGCTACGACCGGGGTGTGTCTACCATGAAGTTGTGCACTCTAATTTGTGCATATGGCACGTAGACCGCGTTGCCGGTTGCCCCACACATCAGCGAAAGGACGTAGAAAGACAGGAGTAACTAGTTACACATAAATATATTTTTTGACAGAGAGATACTCCCTCTGTAAACAAATATACAAATCTTTTATATCACAGGCTCACCTTGCCGAGAAATATACTCCCTCTGCAACGCACGGGCATTATGGGGGTTCAGCTTTTTTTATGGGGGTTCAGCTGAGAATATAATACTCAGATAGGCTCATGGTTCAGGACTTTGGGGGCCCATGTGTTCTACCTCAGCGCTTTTCATATTGCAAGAGATCGGTATGGCGCTGGTTTTAGATGATGTCGCAAGGCGAATACACAAAATTGAATAAAACATGGTAGCTGTTGGAATGAAATCGATCGACATTTCCTAACCAGCAATCAGAGTTGCAATTCTATCAATGATATACCATGTGATAAATAATACTGTCGTACTACTTATACACATAGGACACTTGTTTCACCATGCCAGATTATTACATCAAAATCTCTTGGAGGATAGATCAGTTCGGCAGTTGCGTGCTGCTAATGTCAAAGTTGATTTGGACCAGCTCTCCTTGCTGAGAAAGTTCGATTTTCATATCATCCCCTACCGCAAGATATGATTTAGATTTGAAGCTTGACCATCCTTTAGCATAAATCATCATGCGACCATCCTTTGTACTTACGGTATATTGAGCAGGTTCATTCACACCAAGGCTGCGCATGGCAAGAGAAACTTGGCCGTGGTTGCCCGGATTGTTGAATGACTCCCTTGTTGCTCTAGGAATTCTCTGTTTGCAAACAAGAAGACATGCCCAAACAGTTAGATCAACACAGTGAATCATGTGAAACAAGATGGAAAGAAAAAAGAGCTAAGCACTTGGGCGGCCAATGCTTACCAAGGTGGACATGTCAGTTTTGTAAGGACTTGGTATATGAAGTGCGAACTGTAGCCCAGTCTGTTGCCAGTGCAACTGCATGGGCCGGAGCAGATGCAAGTGCAAGTGTTGGTGCAGGTGCCGAAGCCGCTGCTGCTGCCGGAGATGGTGCTCCTTGTAGAGCTAGTGCTGGTGTCGATACCCGATCCTCCGGTAGATCAGACTGATCTGCTGACACAGTTGGTGCCCAATCCTCAGCTGGATCAGACTGAGTTGCTACCGCTGTCAGTGCTAGAGCAACTGCCGGTGCTCGATATGTGCGAGACAGTGGCGATCGTGTCTGGTCTGCTATGATCAGCTTTCTAACATGACTAGGATCCGTGACCGTGATCCAGTTTCTTGCTTCATTTCTTTTAAACGCGAGAAGGACTAATTGTGCCGTTTTTGTTAAACCAAACTGCAGTTCATCATAGGGATTCATCTTGTACTCAGACAACAGACTGATCCAATTTTTTCCAGTAATATAAGTGTTGGACAGTGCCTTCATTATTGACACGACATAAGAAGTGAAACCTGCAAAAATAGCCATCGTAGAGCAAATCAAATGGTTTATTCTATGATGAATGTCACATGGGAAAACCTGCATCGTAAAATTGCAAGAAAATAAAGAAAACATGACATTAAATCAATAAGATTTAGACAGTAAATCAATAAGATTTACTTGATGTGACACGAGTGAATCCTTACCAGGAAATCACTATGTTGAAGTACTAAACAGAAGATTGATTGTCCAACTACGCGTGGCATGCAGGGGCCCTGCCTACTCCCACAAGCAGGACAGTCCAAAGGTCGTGACAAATCGTATGGACCGAACATCCATGGGACTGGAAATCCTGGTGGGTGCGATAAACCCTGCAATGCATACAGATATTGGAGTGTAACCATAATTGATAAACCGTCCTCACAAAAAAATATGATCTAAATACTTCAAAATATACAGACTGAATTGAGTGGACAGACATTAACATAGACCGTTCTGAAGACTGACCACACACCAAAAGCGGCAGTACTAATAAACAATATAGGGTTCACAAACACAAATCAAGTACTGAATAATAGTACTTACTACAGACAAGCAAAGTTGTACTAACTAAACTCTGCAGACTATTTCCTGCCACCGACCTACGGGATGAACCCCGCATAACTGACTAGGCCATGGACTTCGTGTGAGATGTCTACACACACCATCACCATCTTGTCAGCCTTGGAGAACCTAACAGAGTGGTCTTTCCACTCATAAACATGATGATGAAGACAGGCCGCATCAGATTTGTTGGGAAGCTTTACAAGAACCACACTCTTCGTAATCGAAGGCACATCTAGGAAATTGTTGTGGTCAAGTACAGCCTCGAGAACACGCCTGACAACAATGCTACAGGAAAACACTAGTTTAGGACACATGGCGACAAGGACACAGCAGCTGGATAGTTCAGCAGTAGAACTCATCATCAGGTCTTCCAGTTCACATGGCACGACTTTGAGAACTTCATCTCCACCGCGGACCTAGTTCTAATTCAAACAGAAACCATATTTTATTACTACCCCATTCAGAACTATAAGATGATTTTCGATATTATACTCCATATATGACTACATATACGCACAGAAATGAGTGAATAAAGACAATAGAACATGTCTTCAAAGGCATGAGAGCAGAGGGATTATATGCAAAATCCATTACACAAGTTACTGAGGCAAATATACCCTCTTAAAAGGTAGCATTGATGTTCATAAAGTACTCCCTCCGTCCAAAAATTCTTGTCTTAGATTTGTCTAGATACGGATGTATCAAGTCACATATTAGTATTAGATACATCCGTATCTAGATACATCCATATCTAGACAAATCTAAGACAAGAAATCTGGGACAGAGGGAGTAGTTGAAAGTAATCTATAAGAAATCAGTGTCAACCTCTCGCATGTTTTGGTCAAAAGAGGAATTTAGAACTGTCATGTAGCACACAAAAATCACATGCAAGATCACCCAGAAAGTTGTACTACTAGTACTAGTACTGCGTGTTATATGAAAAAACACGATCAAGATTGAGAAAAAGATCGTCAAGAAGAGATATTACCTGGACCTGCTTAATGAGGGATCCCGGAGAGGGGGGCTTGGACAGGGTGATGGCTTTCAGCTTGTCTACGGTAGTCTCGGCGGGGTGCTTGCGCTTCTTCATACCATGGGCCTCGACAGTTTTGGCCGAAGCCATAGACATCACTTCGGCCAGTGCTCCAGCGTCCATCAAGAAACTGTTAAATAGAAATAAAAGAAAAGAAACCATAATCACAAACCCAAAAGAAGAGAAGAGAGGGAGTTATAGGATCAGTCTCGGGGTTGCAAGACCGGGCCTTGGCCAGAACCAACACCATTGATGCGCTCACCTTTCCTTCTTTGGGAGAGAAGAACAATGGCAAAAGCAGCTCGGGGTTTTCTTGAAGAAATGAGGAACAAGATGAGGCAGAAGAGAGGGTTGGGTAGAGAGGAAGCTGAGAGAGAAGAGTGAAATGATGGTTGCTTCGTCCGTCCAACTTACTGCTGGAAAGGAGGGGGTTTTCTGATTTGATGGCTCATTGGGCATTACTGCGGCGCTTCGATCGGGGTAGTCTACCGTCACTCTACTACAGAGTAATTTAGTGCATGGCTGGTGGACTCCGATGCTGGCTGTCCCACACATCGGCGAAAGTGAGTAATTTAGTGCATGGTTTGAGGAGGATCCGCACGGTAGAGCGTGTCCACTGTTTTTCAGAAGAAAAAAATGATTATAGCAAGTGTTTCCACTCTTATGACAAAGGAGTGCGAAACACGACAGCCACATGAACATACACAGTGCTCCTACTACTAGGCATGTGCAGTGGTTCATACGTCAGTACTACACAATCTTGTTGCTAGTGTAGTAAGATATGACAATAACAAATGATGTTGTGCGCATGTCAACTACTCCTATATGTAACATAGTACCGCTTTTTCGACTGTCCGGTCAAGAATGAACGGTGAGATCAATGTTAACAGAATACACGGTGCTACAGTACCCCACGAAACATGAACCATATGAAACATGAATAGTGTTAGGCAGCGTGTATGAAGGGTGCACGGGATGGGAGCAAAAGTTCCCTTCTCGACCCACTTTTGGGTGTTTGGCAGAGTGCATGAAGGGTGCATGAGTCCACACTAGTAGGTTGACAAAAATACACGAAGAGAAAACAACTATATTGAGATGAGAATGCAACCAAACACACCCACACGCTTTGTGCTACAGTGACTGATCTGCACTGTCTGAGTTTGACCAACGGTCATGTTGCACCGAGACATGGACATGCCCATGCAGAGGGCGCCTAAACACCACCGAAGTCCCTCTGCTTCTCGAGGCGCACGAGGTTGGTGATGCAGGGTGCAACGGCCCGCAGAGCCCGCTCCCGGTCGACGGGAACCAGCTCGTCAAAGACGGCGTCCAATGGCACGAATGGATTCCGGTGACGGAGCCCTGAAAGGATTCGCCCGGCAATGGCGACGGCAGCCCGCAACCCCTCCTTGTCCAGCTCAGCCCCCACCATCGCGCGGAGACGACTCAGCTCCTCGGAGATATAGGTGAAGAAGGAGACCAGGTCAGGAAGCCGCGGCTCGTTGAAGTCGACCGGGTGGTCGAACGGGTTTATCCCGACGGCCGGCATCGTCGCGCTGGCACGACGGTAGGCATCATGCAGCCGCAACACGTGCATGGTAACTTGGTTCACCAAGTGGCTGAGGCGATCCTAGACCTCGTCACGATCGGCCCGCTCGCGCTCCAGCCGGCTCCCCTGACGGCCTATCGTATCTCCCGCTTTCTGCAGCAACGCCGCCGACGCCTCGAGCATCTTTGTGGTGGACGCCTGCCGCTTTTGAAGCTCCGTGAACTCCCACACATAACGGAGGAGCATGGCACTCCTCTCCTCCTTGCGCTCACGGAGCTCCACGTCCTTGGCCCTGAGCTCCGCATCCTTGGCATGGAGCTCCTATGTCAGGAGCCTCACCTCGGACTCCGTGATATGCTGCGCCACCATGGCACCAGGTAGAAGCAATGGGGAGAGGAAGCAAAGGGGGCGAAACGGCTGAAAGGCAATGCAATCTACGGGAAGGCGTAGGGAGCAGGGAATCTTTTGGTTTTCACCACGGTAAAACACCAGTCAATGACTTCTCACATCAGGGAGCGGTGAGTTTTTACAGGCGGAGTCATCGTGACTAATTGTGCCGCGCCTGCTCCCGTCAATCAAAAAATTTAAAATCCTGCCACGCCTGCTCCCGTCAATCAAAAAAATAAAAATCCTGCCGCACCCAAACACCAGAGCAACGCCGCGGTGGATATTTAAATTTACCTGCCGGCAAGTAGATAAAAAAAGGGGTGAAAAAACAAATGTGGCGGCGGCCTAGCTAATCGGTCGAACTAGCCCAACTAGCTAGCCACCGTGCTTCACTGATGTACTCGGCGGGAAAGGTGGTCTTTCGTGATTTGATGACTCATTTACTTGCTTCGGCGCTACGACCGAGGAGGACCCAGAAAACGCGCGGTAGGGCGTCCCACGTCAGGAAGAATATATGCGTGCACCATTCGGGAGGACCTCGAAACCGCGCCGTAGGGTGTGCCACGTCTTGGCACGGATGAAAAATGTGCGTGTAGAAATATACTGTATCAGACGTAGTACCTATGGTTCGACCTTGGGACCCAACCAGTCGGTCGAAAACACCCCACTAGCCACACAGCTCCGTCTCGACCAGCCACAACGTCTCTTGTTCTAGGCGATTCTTCTATTTTCCAAGCTTTTTTTAGTTGTAATAACTCCATGGCAAGCTAGCGCCGCTCTTCGTGTGTGCCCGTGCAAAGGTTAGACGATGGAGAGAAGAGAGATTGAGATCGCAGACCTGTGACCCACTAGTATGTGAGACAATGGTCATGCACGTGTTGACGAGGCACTCCCTCTACTCTACTCAACGAAAGTACTGTATAAATAAAATCAAGTTATGGGACAAAGCCAACAACTGTTCACTTCTAGGTTGCCAGTTCGAATCTCGTCTTTCAGATTTGTTAGTTTTAGGTCAAAATTTGATTAATGACAAGTGGGACCCCCATGTGTTGTTCCGATATTTCAGTGTAGGATGGTTTTTTGAACAAACACTTTCTGCGATTAGACAAGTAACGGCATGAGTTACACGTATTTTGCAAGTTTACGAACAAAAATGACAGCGGCATAGAATATCACATCCACCCCGCAACTTAGATACTATGGTGATACGAGTTTTTACACCGTTGGAAGTGAGATCCAATGGCTTGGGAGTAGTCTTTGTAATTATGCGCAATTTCCAAACTCTCCAAAGGTTTTTTTCCAAATAAAACATTCAGGCCTCGTGTGTGCCGTTGCATCTTCGATCCAATGGCTCCCCGGTGCTCATATTAGGTGCTCGCCGTAGCTTAATTACCCGCTACCGTGATATGAGCATCTAGGTCGTATGATTAGTGATCAGATGGCACATGCGTAGTACTTGTACTTTCTGCGCATTTCCCAAACTCTATCAGTCATATATTGCAAAAACATTCAAACCTCCTATTGTGGGCCGTTAGATCTCAGTGAACTCGTATCACCATAGAATCTACGGTGCGGGAGCACCTCATACTCTCCCGTGCGAGAAAACATAAGGTGCTATCACAACTTGGATGCTACGGTGATACGATCTTGGAGGTCGTTTGATCTGAGATCCAATGGCATTTGAGCAGTCTTTGTGCTTGTAAGCAGTGGCCGAACTCTTTTGGGGCTTTTCTGCAAAAAACCATTCGAACCACCGAGGAGGTGTTGGGTCACAAGTCCAACGCCTCCGAAGAGCTTGTATCACCAAAGCATCTAAGGTGTGGTAGCACATGATATTCTTACATACAGGAGAATATGATGTCCTCCTTCATCTTAGATGCTACGGTGATACGAGCTTCGAGGTCATTGGATATGGGATCAAAGGGCATCTAAGTAGTTTTTGTACAAATTGTGTGCAATTCTCAAACTCATCAAGGTTTCCTGCAGAAATATTAAGACACATCATGTGAGCTGATATATCTCAGATCTACAAGCTCCAAGCAACTCGTATCGGCATATAGCATCTAAGGTATGGGGGCACATGATATTCTCCCGGGGAGGAGGGGTGGGGGTGCACAACCAATCGGTGGCAGGGAGGGTGGGGACAAATATAATCTAAACAACCCTAAACAGAGCTCCACAATTTTATCTAAGGTCGAGGGGTTGACCCCCGACAATCACAGCTCCGCCTAAACAGAACATTTGCATGTACTGTAGTAATAGACTTAATATTCATGTTTCGGTTTCATGTTCATTTTAAATATTGAACTAAGGACCATGGATGTCTTACATTTTACTCCGTTCGTTCCTACATATTAGTCTTTTTAGAGGCTTCAAATGGACTGGCACATATGGATGTATATAGACATATTTTGGAGTCTAGATTCACTCATTTTGCTCCGTATGTAGTCACTTGTTGAACTCTCTAAAAGACTAATATTTAGGAATAGAAGGAGTATTTTTGAATTCTTGTCATACATGCATGGTTTGGAAAAATAGATGCACTATACTTATTGGATTGTTGTTGTGTTCGTGCGTCTGTGTGTGTGTGTGTGTGTGGTCATATGACTGATACATACCAAGTTTTCTCAGCTCCATATTGTTCATCTTTTAAATTTGAATTTGCATTGGAAAACTTACTAGGGATACCATGAAATGTGAAATCCATGTTGAGATCACTATATCACAAACTCACTCTAATTCAACAACTCGTCATAAATCGATTACCACGTTGAGATTAGTATTTGCAAGGAAAATATGGGTATTGTAATACACATAGATTCGTTCAGCAATTTAAAAGGTTCCTTTCGTATTCTCGAATGGTAGGACCCAACGGCTTACCAGCCAGACCTTGGCTTGTGTTGATCCTAAAAAAAGAAAAACCGGGCTCGTGTCCTTCGCTGGCGTGCGTGGTATGCACATTAGGCAACCCCATTACCCCAACCAGTCGAGCCTCAATGTTTCAAGTCGAAATATCTGGCGGCCAGAATTCCAGCCCTAGGAAATTCCCCTCATGTCCCCGGTCCATAATGACTACCGATGAACAATGAAGGGATGCTTTAGTAACTAGACAACGTTACCTACTTTGCCGAGCACGGTTCAATTCCCTCGGTCGCCGCTCGTCAAGGTCACCCGTCAACTGCATTGCCTAGTACTACTACTACTACACCAGGACGAGCACAGAATTGAGCCTGTTTGTTCGTGCCTAGTACTTGAGTTAATATAACAGGCAATGCACTGGTACGGAGGGATTATCCTTTTACTCTACATATATAACTTGTCTAAAGTCTAACTAAGCAAAATGTTTGACCAAATCCTTTCTTAAGAAATACAACAGGACAAATGTACGGCTTGAAACTTTATTGCATGATGCAGGTTATGATATTGTTTCAAATCCTGGATCTTAAATTTCAGAAAATCCAAAAGTGAGCATAAATTCTTGAAACTAAGCATGGTCACGTGATATGGCACAAATATTACCTCGTAAGTTTTTTCTTCAATTTGAGACAAGCTACTTATGACAAGTTGCACAAATGAAGAGCCAAGGTATTATGGAAGAAAGACCTGTCACGTTAAGGCGAACGCTTTCACTATTGAAACTATGGGCGTTTACGTGCCGCCATGAGTCCCCGCTTCTCATCTGCAATCGGCAGGTGCCGTCTGAGCAAGCATGTGAGTCGACGGGAGGCGTGCGAGTAGACCGCTGCGCCGGCTGTCAGGGAGGCGTGTGAGCAGACCGTTGTGCAGGCTCACCGGGAGGCGAGCCCTTTGACCAGGCTCCGCCGCCCACCATCGTCCCAACTGCTCCCACTTTTAATGTCACCAGTGCCATAGTTTAAAATCAACCCCGCACTACCCGGTACTCTCTCCTTTCCGGTTTATAGGGATTGTCTCAAAATATTAGTTTTTCCATTTTATAAGGCTCAATTTTGTTGTTTCCCATCACATGTTCAGATTCCAAGGTAAATTAAATCATTGCATGCAAGTATTAAGAGAAAATTGACCAATGCATGTAATTTATGCACGCATGCATTGCAATTAATGCATTGGTAAACATATTTTTTTGAGAAAAACAAGAGCATTAGTTGGGTGCTTTTGCAAACTACAAAAAGTATTCCACCACTCACCATCTACCTTGGTTGGTGAGATTTTTGAATTTAGCCTTATAAACCGGAAAGGAGGGAGTATCGCTACAATCCTCTCTCTTCCTCTCCGATTCTCCTGTCATCTAGCTCCAACTAGCCTGACCTAAACGTACGCCATGCCGCATCATGATGGTCTGCCCTTAGTGTTCCAGTTTCTTGAGGAAGACACCCAGCCGGAGTCTCAAGAACATAAGGCGCTTTGGGACGAGCTTGAATTGGCCTTGCGGGAAGACGCCGTGCCTGTCCCCGCTCCCGTTCCGGCTCCCGTCACCTCGACTGTGCCAGCGCCCATCCCCGTGGCATTGATGGGCTGGGAGCCGCACATTGTCACCGAGCTTGATCCCACGGGGTTCCACGAGGTGCCCACCGACTTTCACGCGCCTGTGCACCTGCCAGCGCATGCGCCTACACGTGCACTGACGTGTGCGCCCGTGCCTGTGCCCGTGCACACGAATGTCTCCGCCGCGCCATTGACAGTGCATGTCCCCGCGCGGGTGCCAGTGCCCCCCTCAGCGTCATGGATGGCCGCCGTCGACCGCTTCCTTGCACCAACGCCAGTCGCCTCCTCCCGCCAGTCGACTCGCTCCGAAGTCCAGAACATTTTGGCCTTCCTTGAAGCTAGGCCAACGTCCAGAAGTATGCCAACAACGGCGCAAGACGCCGCCGTCGCCGTCGGTCAGTGGCCCGACGACACACAGAGCACGGCAGAGGAGCCGCTTCCCACCGTGAGACGCCCCTGCCGCCGCCGCGTAATCTAAATTTGCCATGAAAAACGTTCGGATTGCCATGCTTAAAATCTAAACGTTTATAATTTCCGTTTATTTTATATTGATCGTCGTATAATTTAAAGTCGGAGTCAGACTGAACGAAATGTATGGTTTGATCGATTGAATGTTCTGCTAGAGCCGTATCAAATTAAATATAAAACGTCATCAAGCCACATGTATTCCTTGTCATCCAACAACCTAGACTGCTTCAATGTCGAGCGCTCAACACGTTTAGCGTGCAGTTAATTTCATGCCAAAAATAGTTCTAATCACATGACAACACGCAAATAATATCCTAGTAGTTAATATCCGCATGCACTTAATATACTTCCAAATTAACATGCATTGCACGTACACACTGACTAGTGCTGCTAGTACGTGAAACTAGTACCGTGACTTGTGAACGCGTCCAGATATGGACAACGGCAACATCGCCCGCGAGTTCTTCCTGTTTGCCCGTGCGTCTAAACGCAGAAGGGCAGGAGACAGAGAGCACACATGGAACCCACCAGTAAGTGAAGGCGAATAGTACTAAAAATAATATTACATGTTATCCATTAATTAGGCTGCGGTAATATAAAAACATTATGTGAACAAAGGGGGTACAACAAACATTGCTATTCTACATATGTTGCCTACTCTTGATGTGTGGCTTGAAGGCCTGGTCGCATGTTCAATCCTCGTCCTTTATTTTTTAATTTGTATATGGGTCCAAATTTGTTTCATGACATGTGGGCCCCTCGGTGTGTAGTTTGTACCACTTTAATTTGTGGGTCGAAATTTGTTCCATTCCAAGTGGACTATCGCTGTGTAGTTTTGTAGCTTATTTATAATAATTAAAGAGAACAACATAGTTTTTTCAATAATACCATGGTGCGACGTTGAAGGCGAGAAAGGACGTGCGACAGAGCGATGACCGAGCCAGAGGGAAATCAACTAGGGCAGTTGCGTGGGTTGCAACGGTGTTTGGAGTGGTTGTGGGCCGAATGCTACAAAAATATAATCTAAACCAACCGGAATAAATGCCTACACAAATTAATCCAAGGTTGGAGTGCCCCTCGCAATGTAAATAGCTCCGGCTTTGCTAGGGATGGAGAGGTAGTAGCTTCAACGCGTGGAAGATACGGTGTGAGAAAGCGAGGTCAATCGAGAGACATATAGATAGAGAGACAAAGTGAGTGTGGTCCGACATTCATTGAACAAATATATATGCTCTGGAGAGATATTGTCCGATTGAGCTTTTTGGCAAGGGTGAGGGCTGTAAGATAGAGCTTGAGAGATGATCCAGTCACAAATGTGTAGATATATTTTGTGCGTGGGAGGAAGCAAGGTTAACCGATCACATAGGGTCGCCGTGCGATCGAAAGAGTGAGGCGGGTTGGAGAGAGTGACCTAGATAGACGATGTGCGTGAGAGAGTATACAATGTGAATAGGTCGAATTGGGCTCAAACATGGTGATATATCATTTTTGTCTGAGAAAGAGCAAGGTCAATCGAGACATACGGAGAGAGAGAGAGAGAGAGAGATTGAGTGAGCGTGGCCCACCAGGAGGTCGAAAGAGTGGTGGCGGCTTGGATGGACTGACCTAGATAGACAATCTACATGAGAGAGTATAGAGTGTGTCGATCGGGGCCCGAACAGGGAGATATATCATTTGTGTGTGAAAGAAAACAAGGTAAAACGAGACTCAGATAAAGAGAGCGAGATTGAGCGAGTGTGGCCCGCCGTGCGGAAGAAAGAGTGAGACAGTCTTGAGGGAGTGACCTAGATATACAACGTGCGTGCATGCGCATGCACGAGAGGTTGGGGGGCTCGATAGGCAATGCATGTATTTAGCGCGAGAGGGTGAGAGGGAGAGGGGGGAGAGAGAGCTCGGCTTGGTGTGCAATGGCGGGTGTGTGAGGTAAATACATTCGGTAACAGAGTGGAAAAAGGGGTTGTGTAGTTGAGAGACTTAGAGATCGAAACATGGAGAGAAAGAATGAATGTGTGTTGGAAAGCGATAGCTTCCTAAGGTGGTTAGGAGAGGAAGATTGACCGATACAGGAAGTATGTAGGATTTGTGCAGCGGGGGCTAAAAACAACATTCGAATGTACATAGTACGAGGCTTAATATCGGTGTTTCAATTCGGTGTACATTGTAAGATTTGAACCGAGGACCAGGCATACGGGTAATTATTTCGAATTCGTGCCATACTAAGTTTTGAAGAGTTGACATTGACTCACTTTGTTGTGCTATTTTGTAGGTCATATGTTTGAATCCATCCAAAAGTTTTCTCACTACCATGGTGTTCATCATATACATATGAATTTGTATTAAAAAAGTAGCGTGGGTACAGTGAAATGCGAAATCCACGTTAGAATTGGAGATTGCTACGTGACACACACTCTAATTCAAATAACTAACTTCGTGACACACACTCTAATTCAAATAACTAATTATGTGAGAAACACTCTAATCCACGTTAGCGTGGGTACCGTTTTGATTTTTTAAAATAACTCCTCATTAATTAATTTATAGTACTCCCTCAGTTCACTTTTATAAGATCTTGAGGACATTTCAGACAATGTGCAAAACAGTTCATTTTAAGTTGTCTGAAACGACTTACAAAAGTGAACAGATGGAGTATCTCGTTTCGAATGACTAATTATTGCAAGGAAAACACGGGCATGGTAATACATATAGATTCGTTTGCAAATGAAAGAAGATTCGTTTGCATTCTCAAATGTACACGCACCAGGCAAACCAGGGTCGTGTCGGGGTGGTCGCGTGTGTCGGACGGACGTGTAGCACCCAGCCACCCACCCCCCTCCCCCCCCAAAAAAGGACGACGACAATATAAGTTCGCGCTTCCACGTTTCGGATTGAAATATCGGGTGGCCCCAATTCCAGCCCTGCAAAATCTCTCTTCTCCACCGTCCCGTTCCGTGCCCAGATTACTCAAATCCCTAATTCGCCGCCAATCCTCGAATCGCCCCTCGTCTCGTCTCTTTTGCCACAGTTCCCCACCTCTGTGCCGGACGACGACGACGAAGACGACGGTCGCGCTTCACCACCGCACTGGAGCTACCTCATCTACGCCCTCGTCCATCGCACCGGGTGGTCCACCGACAATGTCGGCCTCCGCAACCGACGTGCCTCACAGACACCGAGTTCCACCGCATTAGGTGCGCTTCACCGACCCGTCTCCCAGCTCACCGGGGCTACTTCACCAAGCACATCGTCACACCTCCGCCCGCCAAGGCCGTTGGGGCTTCACCAACGGTCTCGTCCACCGCATCGTAGCGCTCTGCTGCCACTCAAGATCTGCATTCGTGCACGACCAGCCAACGCCAGCGCATCACCCTCAATGGCTCTGAAGTGACCCACACTCTAGCTAGGCGAGCATGCCCAAACGCCGGTCCGAACTAGGTATCCACACATCACTCCCTTGTGCACTGTTCCGACGATGTTTGGATATCCTTTCACTGCTCTCTTAGCGTACACGCCTATGCAACTCTGACCTTAATTCTTATTTCTTCTTGAGATATCATCTGAAACAAGCAAATCCATATTTTAGCGAAGCATGATGGCGCTACGGGATCTGGTACACATCTTGCACACCCGTATAACATTGTAAGTATATGTCCTCCGGTACAACATCAAGGTCGATTCCTCTTATTTGATCAACCATTCGCCGTGTCAAAAATGCAGAGGGGGGTGCAAGGAGCACAAGGCCTGCACATCCAAGCAAGTGGTAACATGGACTTGTACATGGAACATCCCAAGCGCAAGCAGAGCTGCAGTGAGCCTGTTCAACGAGCTAGCGTAAGTCCCTGCATTTCATTTAATTCGTACTGGCATTCGTGTATGATTTGTGTGTAGTGGCTGATCCAGGAATTCAAGTTACCAGGGGCGAACATTTAACTTAAAAAATACGAACGCACTTGCACTCCGGAAATCAACATAACTTGAGAAATGTGAAGCTACATGCACTTTGAAAACCAGCTAATGATCCAAAGTAGTTCAGATTATAAACACTAAATGATGCAAGCACCAAAAAACACAAGATGCAACATGGTGTACAAGGACTACAAACAAGGTCTGTACCTGCTTGAATTATCCATTCTCTGGCTGAAAATATCGAAGTGTAATTGCACGTATAACCAGTGCGCAAACTGCATATCAATATATCTATCCTGCACAAGTATGCCAATAGTTTCAAACAACAGATTAGAAAAGTATTTATGCTATGTTGTCATGATACGGGGACTTTCTGGTAGATGGCCTCAATGTTTCCTAAAGCTATGAAAATGCACTATAATTTTCTTGTCATCAATGCCTGCAAATCTCTGTCTCTCTCAACATAGTAGATCATCATTACACACTAAATCCTTCAATGAGCTTACAAAATGCTTGCATTAGATCCCTCACTAGACACTATATATATGTTCATTACCAGGAGCATGTAAAATGTTTGCATCAAATCCTTCATTAGCAGTCTGTTCATTAGACAATTCAGGCTCAAGAACAACATGAGCTTGTATGTTTGCACTGGAAACTTGATTAGATACATCAGATTCAGTCAGTTCAGTATTGATTGGGGAGTTATAAAATAAGTAGAAATTGGTTTCATTATCCCATAGATTCCCTACATACAGGCAGTTTTACAACACCATCAGGTTTAACTATTGGCCAGAAATTGAAGAGTTGAATTAGATATAATCAGGGATGTGATGTACCTGCTCGTTGCGCATGCTACTCTTGCAATTAGCGACTGTCCGTTTGCGCAAGCTCGATGCCATGCTCATGCTGCCGCCGCTGCCTCCCACGAAGGCTACACCCAGGGTTGGATCTTCATCTTCTTGTCCTTCCGTTCGCTTGAAGCCCGGCGACCGCCCACCAACGAGGGTGCGAGGAAGTGCTGTGTCGGTCTGTCCAGCGGCGGCTAGGTTAGGAGCGAACCAGACTAGAGGGTGGAGCGAATGAATTGTGATTTTTCCTGCTGTCGATCAATATGGGAGGCGCTCATTTGGGCCGCGAGCCTGCTATAGGGCCTGCCTTGCACTTATGTTATTGGCCCATCCAAATTGAAACATTTTTCTTCATTTTTTACATTGCCTGCTCGTGCGTTGGGACGAACAAAACGAGCATGGGCCAACCTGGACGACTCAAACTAGGTGCACACTTTCCAGCCACTTGAGGCGGCCGCCCATACCAGCCCCTATGATGGCGTCACCCCTTTTTGCGTGTATGATTTGATAGTGAAAAATATTCCAGTGGCGCTTTTTATTTACCCACAGAATGGTTGAATTGCTTGTTTCTATGAACTGAGTTCGCTAATAATGTGAAGGATGCCAGTCTTTTCATCCTAATATAGATTGCCTACATCTCGATTTGCCAAAAGTAATAGCATGAAATATACAGTAAAAGCTAGTGTGATGTGTTTGGCTACAACTAGTCTGACTACACGTCCTCATATAACATATCAAGGACACACCATCTTACCAGATTAACCATTCGACTTACCCATGCAGTGTGGGAAGAAAGAAGTATTGGGACTGCGTATCCAAGCAATTGATGCCATGGACTCCTTCGTACAACCTTGTAAGCGAAAAAGAAGTTGCAGTGTGCCTATACAAAGAACTAGCATAAGTTCAGTTACCTGCTTCTCGGAATTTTAGTTAGCCACTTATTGCAAAATTGTTCAATTACGTTGCTTGGCTTAATTTAGTTTGCTACTGATTACATAATGGCACAACCTGTTAATCATATTGTAGATTGCGCCTATCTATGTGTTTGATACTTACTGTTAAGAATTACATGTTTTCCTTAACTTAAATATTTACTTGTTTGTTTAACTGCTTTGCTGCTGCAACAACGGGTTACAATGATGTTAATAACTACTTTTCAACATCCAACTAAAACTCTTTAATTCCTTGCTTGTTGAACTGGTTTGCTGTAATAACTCCCAGTTGAGATGTTTTGCTAACTTCAACTTTTCTGAATCCAATCGGAACTTTGATGACAAAACAGGTTAGCCGAAGATCAAAGAGCGAGGTCCCCATGGACGTTGCATCATCCCACAGCAATGGCACCGGCCCAATCGTGCATTTATGAATTGCCAACTGCTGATGCTCTAGAGGCTAAACTAGTGGTAGAAAGAGATTCTGCTTCTGCACTTAGAGATGAAGTTGACCTGTTGAGGAAGCAAACAGCACAATCACAAGAAGTACTCAAGACAACCATTAAATATTTGGTGGATTTCAAAACAAAGCAAGCTGAGACTGACGAGATTGTTAAGGTCCTGAAGGAAAAATGGAAATTAAATTCCTACTTGGTAAATCATAGGTGAAATGTTCTTTCCATAGTTGAATAACCTTTGTGTTGTCTGTTTATGTAATCAATCAAACCATTTGTTTGAGAGATCATGTAATAATTGTTTTTTTGGTTTTTTTGTAATTTTATTTGAGCACAAGTCTGTATTAATTGATAAGACTCGGAGACATTTCATTTGGATTGCTGTGCCAGACCTATAAATATGCCAATCGGGCTGAATGTGCATTCAGCAATAGTAGTATAGATGGACCATAAGTGGCACGCATCCGAAAGGGCCAAGCTGCTGGCTAAAAAAAGGATGCTTTTGAAGCCAAAAAAAAGTACAACGGCCTGGCTTATGTATGTTAGTTGATATTATTGATCCATATACTCTATAAGTGTTTACATGTATGTTACTTCTGTACATTCTTGGTTGATTGACTCGGTATTTGAATCTTGATACATTGCTTGTGTACATATCTAAATGGGAGTACACATTATGTTGCGTGTGACATTTGAGTTGGACATGAAGTGTTCCAAATATTCGAATTCACCTTAAACTGGATTCTAGTTTCTGAATTTGAGTATAGGCATTTGTAAACCATATTCATATATGACAGTGGAATACATCTTTGTCGTCCTTTTGAAGATATATAAAAACACATAGAATGATTTATAAAGATTCATATAGGAATACAAAATGGATTCGAATTTAGTTGCCAGGGTAAACGTGGATGCTTATTGTCCCCAAATTCGAAAGAAACAGCAAAATGTCCACTCCCACATCGTCTGCCCGAAGCCAAGTGTTTGGGAGATGGAAATTGCTGTCTACCCATTACACGGACAATCCATCGGCCCGATTTCCACTGCTCTAAATAGGGGTAGGTTAGTAACTTCAATTAGACGTGACACGACCGCCTCTGAGCCCATTCCGGCATGGTGGGCGTCAAACATGGGCGGTAAAACTCATTTGATTCAAGCTCGTCCGAAAGACCTCTATTTCTCCCTTCATTCCCCATTCATACACGGTGGGCGGCAAAACAAACTCTCCTCGTCCGAAATAGATGTGGGCTAATATTTTAAATAGGGGAAGATGTGTAACTTCCATCAGATGTGACACAACCACCCTACCTATCAGCCCCGTTTATACACCATGGGCGCCAACCGTGGGCAGCAAAACACCCTCTCCTCGCCCGAAATAGTTACCGGCAAATATTTGGGAGATGCGAGATTACCGTCCTATCCCCAACCGATGAGACGTCCAAATTTGAAATGGGGGATAAGTTCATAACTTTCCCATATTTTAGACAGGCGCGTCCCAAAACATGGTTCCCCGTACCTCTCCCTCCATTTTCCCATTCATACACCGTCCATGCTAGAACACCCCATTCCCACACAAGCCTCCGTCCACCACCCCATCCATCACCACCGTCCTCCACCACATCTATCGCCACTGTCCTCCACCATGCCGGAGCACCTACCAAGACCGCGTCGTCCACTGCTAGAGATGGATGTTTCTCATCCACGGTGACGGACCAATAGCCTTGCATCGCATCCTCTCGCTTCATCGGCGCCGTCGTCCTCTTTGCCAGGGCCGCTCACATGACCTTCTCTTCCACCGCAATGAGATCTATCCCCCGATGCACCCGTCTACCGTCACAGATCTGCTTCAACACCACCGACGGCCATCGCACCCCCGATGCCTACACGGCGCTGCAAGAGAGGTGGTACTTCATATCTCCTCAACTTTTTGATCTCAACCAGAAAATAGATCTTAACTTGGTTACTCTACTTTTTTTCAGCTCTTAGAATTTAGTTCTTAGTTCGAAGCAAACAATGGATGCTAAATATCATTTCTCCGGTTTGCAGCTTCAAATCTGCCATGGCACAGCCATAATACAGTTTAATTGATCATGCTTATGGTTTAATTGATCATGTTAGTTCCGTGGTGGTTTCTTTAATAGAAATCAGAGGGGAAACCCTCTTTTGCTAAAAAATATATGCTTAGAGCTTCCCTCTTTTATGATCACTATACGATCAGAATACGTGCTTCGTGTCATAATAACACTGCTCCACCCATCAAGCTAAACAAGCTTAGTTGTTCAAATATGAATATGATATTATTAAAACAGAGTTGTTTAATTGGTCAGCTAAATGTTCCAAAATTAGTCTTGAAAATGCATGTTCGCCGCTCGGGTGTGTATCTCTGTGTGTGGTCTGGTCAGCACGGTTGGGGAGGTGAACTTTGCATATGCAGGGGTTTATAGGGAGACACTCTCCGAGTTGAAACCACAATGCATTCCATAGATAATCTGACTACTTTTTATGTTTTCATGAATCTCAGATTCTGAACAGCATCATAATGATTATGTGCTTGCTCGCATGAAAAGAATAAAGCAGAACAATGCTATGGCTGTCAAACTTGGGATTAAGGGACTCAAATCAAGTCTGGATGCAATGCAATGCAAACACTCTCCACCTAGAAATTCATGCTCAGAATATGATCCTAACAGTGATTCTGAGCTAGAGAGAGACCTAAGTCAATGTAGCTCCCTGGTGTAGGAGTCAGAGGAAGATGCCCTATCTTATTCACCCATCAAGGTACTTGCTCTAACTTTCCAAGGTTACATTGCTCGCACATATCTTGCAACTGATGCTTTGCATTGCTTCTACTTTGTTGAATTGCCATTAGCTTAGTTTACACATCGTGTATGTGAATACGCCCTGCCTATCCATTTTCAGTACATATTCCATCTGTCATCATACCATATTTATCCATTCAAATGTTATTCTTGTGTATGAGACGTTCAAAAGGAAAAGCGTGATTGCTGATCGTGGAGGAGCACAAGCAAAGTATTTGGAAAAGGTAGTGGCACCTGATAAATCAAATAGCCCATTAGGTGTAGTTGCAATATCACCTGACCCACAAAATACCCCAACTCTAGCAGACTCTAGCCGTACTACACTGGTCATTTCTGATGCCCCAACTCAGCAGATCCCAGCTGCAGCAAACAGTATGATTATGCTAGTTGACATAGCACCAGCTGTACGATGCAAAACCCCCATTCCAGCAAAAAGTACACCAAATCCAGTTGCCAAATCCCTTTTCGAACCAGAAGAGCCCCAATTGCAGCAAATAGGACCCTTGTTCCATTTCTTCCCAGTTTAGAAGACGAAGCTTATGTTGTTGTCAGGAACTTTGTGTGCATCTCTCATGGAAAGATTATACCGCAGACACAGAACAATTTCCAGTCTTCCTCCGCAACTTACGCGTAAGTAATGTACTAATGTTATTCATGGTCATTACTGCATATGTTTCTGCTGACAAAAGACACAAGATTTCATTCTTTTAAATAGGCGAGGCGCAAACTGGAATGTGATGACGAGCAAGGGTTGGTTGCGCTTTTCAAGCACCCGTTGATGAAGTATCGTTCCTACCTGAGGCAAGCGCACCTTGATGGCAAGCCTCTGAACGAAATTTCTATAAAGTCTCTGGTGCTACATTTATCCGACGGTGACTGGAATAATTAATATTGTTACACATTGGTCTCGGCTACAGCGTAAAGTACTGTCTATGATATCACATCACAATTTGAACTACATTTCTGCATTTGCCTTAATGTCTCACTTGTACGAAAACAGTTAGTAGAAGAACATTCATTCTCAGGGAACCATAGAATCTGGCAACTATACTGCACACTGCATTGCTCTTGTGAGTACCTCTTGCCCTGTATGACCATACTTACTTTCATAGCTATTTTATTATGTAGCATCACTTCACATGTTAGCCTCGTAATCGTCCATTTGGTGGACATTATAAGATCCTTATGGACTCTTACATAAATTTAGAATCAAAAGAATGCTTTTGAAGAGGTTTAGCTCTGCAGTCCTCCTATAAGGACTGAACGTGGTCTATCACTGTACTTACATTAATAGCTACTGCCTCCGTCCCATAATATAAGAATGTTTTGTATAGTACACCAGTGTTCAAAACACTCTTGTATTATGGGAAGAGGGATTGGTTCATTTTGTAGCATTTTGCATCTTATCTCTGTACTGGAACGATGGCTTAATGGACCCTGTAAAATTCACAGTGCAGAGGGCGCCACAACAACTCACAGCCTTAGAGCATGTTGGATACTCCGGCAGGTGGCAAAAATTGGCGAAGATCTTCTAATTCCAGAAGCCACAGAAAGCCACCCCAGAGACACCAGTACGGTATTAAAAGTCTTCGAGACTTTCGCATCAAATAATATGCGAAAAAGAACACTCTGCAGCCTTGCCGAAGTCTACCAAGTAGCAACAATAAACCCATGGAGTGACACGGCTATTACTTTTAACGCCAGTGATGAACCTAAATTCCGAACAGTCCGAGCACCAGCCGCATTGGTCCTTAGTCCAATAGTGGACGGCTTTCGTCTTACCAAGGTACTCATGGATGGCAGTAGCGGATTGAACCTCCTTTATGAGGAAACCCTTCAAAAATGGAAATAGACTGGAACCGCATTGAGCGAAGCAGCACAACCTTTAGAGGAATAATCCCCAGTCGGGAAGGGCGTTGTACAGGACAAATCACACTAGATGTGGTGTTCGGCACGCCGGATAATTACAGGTCCGAAGAGGTCATGTTCCAAGTGGCCCTGTTCAGTAGCGGATACCACGCTCTGCTAGGTCGGGAAGCATTTACAATCTTCCAAGCAATACCCCATTACGGGTACATGAAGCTCAAGATGCCCGGGCCTAACGGAATCATCACTCTCGCTAGTGATCCGGACATAGCACTCCGCGCCGAAAACAAGACAGCCGCACTGGCCCTCGAGGCGCTATCTGAAGCCCTAGCGGCTGAGGAACTCACTGCGCTGCGCTCCACGGTGAATAGGGACGATGTGATACTCGACAAAAGATCCAAGTCCACCTCCTTTAAACCGGCGGACGAAATAGTCAAATTCCAGGTCCATCCAACGGACCCCAATAAAACAGCTTCCATCGGGGCACAGTTAAACCCTGATGTAGACGCTGCACTACGAGAGTTCCTATGAGAGAACTGGGACATTTTTCACCTGGCACCCTTCAGACATGCCAGGAATCCCACACAGGCTAGCCGAACACAGCTTAAATATCCTAAAAGGATTCAAGCCAGTCAAACAGGCTCTTCGACGTTTTTTCGAACCTAAGAGACAGGCCATGGGAGAGGAACTAGCCAAGCTATTGGAGGCCGTATTCATGAAAGATATAAAACACCCGGACTGGCTAGCAAACCTGGTGATGGTACCAAAGAAGGACAAATCCTGGCGCCTGTGCATTGATTTTAAAGACCTTAACAAGGCTTACCCAAAGGATCCCTTCCCCCTCCCCCGCATCGATCAAATTATCGACGCTACCGCAGGACACGATTCATTGTGTTTCCTCGATGCATACTCCGGCTACCATCAAATAAAGATGGCAGAGTCAGACCAAGCCGCAACGGCATTCATCACACCATACGGCCCATTCTGCTTCAACACAATGCCCTTTGGGCTCAAAAACGCCGGCGCAACATATCAGCGCATGATTCAGACATGTCTGGCAAACTAGATCGGCAAAATAGTGGAGGCATACATAGATGATATGGTCGTTAAAACAAGACATGTCGAATCTCTAGTGGACGACTTGAGGCTGACATTCGATAACCTCCGAACATACGACATCAAGCTCAACCCGGAAAAATGCGTTTTCGGCATTCCAGCCGGAAAGCTCTTGGGCTTCATTGTATCGGGTAGAGGAATTGAAGCAAATCCAGCCAAGATCCGAGCTCTGTCACAATTGGATATCCCGAAGGACCTCAAAAAAAATACAAAAATTAACCGGTTGCGTGGCGGCGCTAAGCCGCTTTATCTCCCGCTTGGGAGAAAAAGCCCTACCCCTTTACCGCCTCCTTCGGCGCACCAAACACTTCGAGTGGACGGATGTAGCCACGGCCGGACTCGACAAAATAAAAACCATCATGGCAACAAACCCAGTCCTGGCCGCGCCAAACATTGGCGAACCAATGCTATTATACATTGCAGCAACCCATCAGGTCGTAAGCGCAGTGCTCGTCGTCGAACGAGAAACGGATGGAAAAAAATTCCCCCTTCAAAAGCCGGTCTACTATGTGTCCATTGTCCTTACTCCGTGCAAGTCACGTTACCCGCATTATCAAAAGATTGCGTACGCGGTATTTATGGCATCCCGGAAGCTGCGACACTACTTTCAAGAGTGTTCAATAACAGTAGCCTCGGAAGTGCCACTTAACGATATTATAAACAACCGCGACACGACGGGCCGGATTGCAAAATGGGCCATTCAGCTCCTCCCGTTCGACATAACTTACAAGCCACGGTGAGCTATCAAGTCGCAAGTTTTGGCCGACTTCATCGCAGAATGGACGGAGGCTGAACTCCCTAAAGAGTACGACACATATTCAAACTGGGTCATGCACTTCGACGGCTCCAAAATTTTGGCCGGTCTAGGGGCTGGCGTCGTTTTAACGTCCCCCACAGGAGACACAGTTCAATACGTACTCCAGATAATGTACACAAACTCCAACAATGCAGCCGAATATGAGGCCCTTTTACATGGTCTCCAGATGGCAGTATCCATGGGCATTCAATGCCTAGAGGTGCGAGGGGACTCGAACCTCGCAATATCCCAAATAAATGGAGACTTTGATGCAAAGGATCCAAAAATGGCAGCTTATCGCAACGCCATCCTAAAAATGTCATCTCGGTTCGAAGGGCTCGAATTTCACCATATAGCCCGGGAAAATAATCACGCGGCAGATGTCCTGGCATGCATCGGCGCAAAACGCGATGTAGTCCCCCCAACATCTTCTTGGAAAGGCTATTCAAGCCATCCGTAGTATGGGAAGGGGAGACCGACAATAATAGCCCGGACCCAACCGCACTGCCCGGCACCGAACACTCTGACATAATTGGAGGCTCTGCCAAATAAATAACACCTTCAGCCCACATAATAATGGCCGTCATCGCCCCGTGGACAGAACCATTCCTCGCCTACCTTACTAGGCAGGAACTCCCCGAGGATCAAAATGAGGCATGCTGCATAGTGCGGCGATCTAAAGCCTATAAAGTCCATGAGGGAGAGCTTTATAAGAAAAGCACTACCGGAGTCCTTCAAAGGTGCGTCTCCGAAAAGGAAGGGCGGAACCTCCTGGCTAAAATTCATGCCGGACTCGGCGGTCATCACGCAGCAGCTCGGTCCCTTGTAAGCAAGGCCTTCCGTACAGGCTTTTATTGGCCGAGGGCCCGGGCAGACGCCCAGGACATAGTCCAACGATGCGTCGGTTGCCAGCTTTTTGCAAACCAAAGCCATATGCCACCTACCGCCATCCAAACTATCCCCATCACTTGGCCCTTCGAGGTCTAGGGGCTTGACATGGTTGGACCCCTTAAAGGTGGAACCCACAAAAAAAAATACTTACTGGTCATGGTGGATAAGTTCACCAAATGGATAGAAGCCAAGCCTGTTAAGATGGCCGAATCCGGACCGGTGATAGACTTTATATCCGGGGTTGTACACCATTACGGCGTCCCCCACAGCATCATCACTAATAACGGCACGAACTTTACGGCCGACGAGGTAAAACTCTGGTGCAAAAACATGGGCATCAAGCTCGATTATGCTTCCGTCTATCACCCACAAACTAACGGCTAGGTCGAATGTGCAAATGGTCTTCTCATGAGTGGCATCAAACCCAGATTAGTGCAGTCCCTTAAGGAATCTAATACGCGCTTGGTAGAGGAGCTCGACTCCGTACTCTGGGGGCTGCGGACCACGCCGAATCGCACCACCGGATACACACCATTCTTCATGGTGTATGGCCCAGAGGCAGTTTTGCCCTGCGACATAATTCATGACTCACCTCGAGTGCGCATGTACGAAGAAAGAGAAGCCAAGCTCGATCGGCAGGACAGTTTGGACGCCTTCACTGGTAGAAAAAGGGCCAGTTGTCTCGATTCGTAAGGGCCTTTTGTCCCGGTTCCTGAACCGGGACTAAAGGGTCGGTACTAATGCCCTATCCCTTTAGTCCCGGTTCAATCCAGAACCGGGACAGATGGGCCTCCACGTGGCCTGTGCGCGGAGCCCAGGCAGGAGACCCTTTGGTCCCGGTTGGTGGCACCAACCGGGACCAATAGGCATCCATGCGTCAGCATTTCTGTGGCTGGGGTTTTTGTTTTTTTTTGAAAGGGGGGGGTTTGGGGGTTTTGGGGGGTTAATTTAGGTGTTTCATATATTGTGTTATCTATCTATAATTAATAGAGAGAAATGTCCTCTCTTATGTCCGTGCTTGGTCGACGCTACGTACTATACATATGTATAGAGAGGACTAGACACGCTAGCTAGCTAGTAAGCAAACGTAGGAAACATAAGATCGTCATGAACATATATGCATACAGAGAGAAGTGATATCGACCACCTCTCCTTCTCCGAGATATTGGTCGAACAACAAGTTCTCGTATATCTATCCGAGACTACCGGCTACATATATACAATAATTATCTCTTACAAATATAATCATACGGACTCATGGTCCACATAGTATTCTCCGTCTTCAGCGATCACGTGGTCAAGAAAGAATGCCACCAATTCCTCTTGAATTGCTCGCATGCGAGCTGGTGCTAGGAGTTCATCACGCTTCCGAAACATCTAATTTGAAGAAGGGGGTTAATACATATATATATTAATGAATGAAACTCAACACAAATGATGGTAATAAAATAAAATTGTGAATGTTGTTATTTACGTACTTCATATTGTTCGTCAGTGTAGCCCCGCTCACAGGTCATGTGGCGGATGGACACGCAAACGTAGCATCCACAGAAATCATTCCCTTGTTCCTTCCACAACCACTTTACAAGAAATAGAGGTCAATCAAACTGATAAGCAAGAATGCCAAATGCTATTGATGAAACTAGCGCTTGAATCAATAGGAGATGCGCGGAACATGCTACTATAGTACTTACTTTCGGGTGTCTAAATTGCAGCTTCTTCGGGAGTCCTGGAGCTTTTTTGGAGAATTTTTTCCAAACCCTGCCAGACAAAGAAAACAATTACATGATATATCAGGAAACGAACAAAGGTGCTGATATGGTGGATAATGATCGATTTAACTTACTTCTCGAGCATTTGAGTCATGTCCGCATAGTCCTGGGGATCTTTTCGTTTTGAGTCTAAGACGGTTACTAGTCCCTGCTCAAGCTTAATCTCTAGGAGAATATAGTGGTAACTGCACACGCATGCATAACTCATCAATTACATTACTATAACCTTGACTAATATATAAGGGAAACCGAATACGCACAAGACAGTAACACTCACTTGAAGTTGTAAGGAAAGAGTATTATATCTTTGTTTTCATTTATTACCAACGATCTTAGCAAGTTGGCCTCGGTATCTGCGGCATGAAATTTAACCTGAGTTGCATCTATGATATATGTGTTAATGAACCCAATATCACCAACTTGTCTTTTCTTCAATTCGGCGATCTTCAATCTGTATAATATAGTGGGGATGATTATAAATACATGCAATGAAAGAGCTGAGCTATATAGAGAGACTTAATGACAGAAGTAGTACTACTTACAAACAGTAGCAGGCGACCGTTGTTTTATCGAGGGCCAATTGATTGAAAAACTGAAAGAACTCCTCAAATGGAACAGGTAACAGTTCAATTCCAATGAGGTCATGCTCCTTTTTAACTTTCACATACAAAGTACTCCTCCCCCCAGAGTCTCTGCAGATTTTCAAGTACCAATCATGCAATCTTCGCATCATCGTTGATAGAGATCTTTCATCTTTGACGAGAGGCTTCCCGTACTCGTATCTTTGTATCTGCACCTCCATGAAATCATAATGTACATTGTCTAGAAGGTAATCGCCAAGATTGCTATAACCGGGCACCATCCTCGGATCATTAGCGACGTTGTCGCTAGGCACCTTGAGCGGGGGGCACGATTGCTTCGCTTGTTTGCCAAGCTGGGCAATTTGTTTCCCAGATTGTCGTTCTTTTAGTCTTTGATCACTGACAGTACTTCCCGACCGCTCCACTTTGGCAAATTCCTTTCAAATAATGCGCTCATAGTTTCCTTTCGGCGGAGAGTTGGGTGGTTTTGTCAGGGCAGCCAAAGTGCGCTTCGCTTTCACCGGATCTACCTTCTCCTCCGGAGGTGGATGTTTCTTTGCTTTCACCCCTTCAAAGTAGTTCCTCACTTCTCGTGCGATCTCGGCATTCTCCTCCGGGGTCCTCTCGTATGGTAACTTCTCTAGAGTCTTCAGAGAAGGACCGAATCTGTATTTCCTCTCGCCTCTAGCTGTACTGCTAGACGCCGGCAGAGCAGACGGAGCGGTTGTCTTCTTTACTTGCTTATGAGGTGGAGGAGAAGGACTACGACGTGCCGGAGCAGCCGGAGCGGCGGCAGGTCTCTTCCGCCCTTGCTGACGAGGCGGAGAAGGAGGAGGTTGGCTGCTCGGGCGCGTCGGCGCAGGCGGAGAAGGAGGAGGAGTGCCGCCACACGCCGGAGAAGGAGCCGGTCGAGTGCCCTGATCGTCACTCGCCGTAGGAGGAGGCGGTGGAGGAGGCGGAGTGCCCTGACTCGCCGGAGGAGGAGGCGGTGGAGGAGGCGGATTGCCCTGACTTGCCGGAGGAGGAGGAGGAGGCGGAGGCATCCAGTTCGGAAGGTTGATGAGCTCCTTCCGCCATAGGCATGGAGTCTTCAGAGCAGACCCCAGCCTAGTCTCCCCTTCACCGGTAGGGTGGTCAAGCTGGAGGTCCTCAAATCGCTCCGTTATTTCATCCACCATCACCCTAGCATATCCTTATGGAATCGGCTGGCAGTGAAAAGTTGCGCCGGGTTTAGTAGGATAAACAGAGCCAACAGCCGCCTTGACCTTCAAATTCATCCATTGCGTCATAAGGTGGCAATTTTGAGACTCCGTGATAGCATCCACGGGATAGCTGGCAGGAGCCATCAAGGCATGCTCCGGCTGTAGCAGCTCGGTGGAAGCCACGCTGCTTCTCCGCTGAGATGGCGGGGTAGCTTCGGGGGAAGCTTTGGCTGTATGTTTGCTTCAATTTGCTTCTCGTTCCTCTATCGCTTGTACCCTTGCTTGCAGCGCCTGCATTTGGGTCTACTGCAATTTTTTTCTCCTCTCCTGGGATTTGTAACCACCTGCGTCCAGAAACCCAACCTTCCACGGAATGGAGCCTGGCGTGCCTCGTGTCCGTCCAGGGTGCTCAGGATTCCCGAGGGCCATTGTGAGCTCGTCGTTCACTCTGTCTGGAAAGAACGTCCCTTGCTGCTCTGCTTCGATATACTGCTGAAACTTCCTGACTGGTATGTCCATTTGATCGTTCGTCCAAATGCACTTCCCTGTTACAGGGTGCAAGGTTCCGCCAGCCCCGAAGAACCCAGTCCGACAACGGTCTGGCCAGTTAATTGTCTCTAGTTCGATCCCTTTATCAACCAGATCATTCTCAGTCTTGGCCCACTTAGGCCGGGCGACGAGGTAGCCACCTGACCCCGTGCGATGGTGATGCTTCTTCTTCGCAGCATTTTGCTTGTTTGTCGCTGACATCTTCTTACTCTTTTCCGATGTCTTGTGGGCCACAAATGCATGCCAGCGATCTCTGATCTTCTCATATCTGCCCTTGAATACTAGTGTCTCTTTATTTTTGACAAACTTATTCAGCTCTTTCTTCCACCTCCTGAATAGTTCTGCCATCCTCTTAAGAGCAGAAGACTTGATTAATTGCTCTTTAACTGGCTTCTCTGGATCATCCTCTGGCGGTAGGGTGAAATTTGACTCCAGCTTAGTCCAAAGATCATTTTTCTGCATATCATTGACATAAGACACCTCAGGGTCTTCTGTAGCCGGCTTTAACCAATGTTGGATGCTGATCGGGATCTTGTCCCTAACCAAAACCCCGCACTTAGCACCAAATGCGCTCTTTGTCCGGAGGGGTTCAATCGGTTGGCCGTCGAGCGCGATTGCTATGATCTCAAACTTTTCATCCGAGCTCAACCTTTTCTTCGGGCCTCGTCTCTTTACCGAAGTTGTGCTCGATCCGGAGGGCTAGAAAAAAGAACAAAGACTTAATTAATATGTGTACATACCAAAACAATGAATGCATCAATTAGCTAGTCAGCAGAAGCTTAACTAATATATATACCTGGCCGGACTCGGTTCGGTCACCGGAGACGTCATCACGGTCTCCTTCTTGCACCAGCATTGGGTCACCGGAGCCGTCCTCACGGTCTCCTTCTTGCACCGGCACTAGGTCACCGGAACCATCATAATCATAGCCAGCTGCGTCCAGACCATCGGTGTCGTTGAGAAACAACAAGGAGACGGCGTCACTTCCTCGTGCGATTATGTCCCCCAACAACTCTTCTTGTACTTCATCTCGGGCGGTGTCCATAGTTTCTACAAATATTGACAACATGGCAATTATTATTCAAACATGACAGATGGATATATTAGTGGCAAACGTAGAACTAATATTAATTAGTGGCCTCGACGCTGCTTCTCTAGGGTTTGGGGTGGCCTCGACGCATACCGCTCGGCGACCCTGACCCTCGACGACCCTCATTTCCGATAAAATAAAGAGGAAGAAGAAGAAAAAAAGAGAAGAAGAAGAAAAAAAAGAGGAGAAGAAAGAGGATAAAAAAACGAGGGTCTCCTCTTTTTTTTTTCTTCTCTTTTTTTCTTCTTCTTCCTCTTTATTTTATCGGAAACGAGGGTCGTCGAGGGTCAGGGTTGCCGAACGGTAGAGGAAACCCTAAATAGCAAGTATCGTGGGTGTGAGATACATGTTGCCGTCGGTGTTGGACACTACATCCACGTCCCACAAGTGACATGGGCGTCGAAGCCCGCGTCACTTGTGGGACGTGGATATACTGTCCGACACCGACGGCCACATGTATCTCACCCCCATGATACTTGCTATTTAGGGTTTCCTCTACCGCTCGGTGACCCTCAACGACCCTCCTTCCCGATAAAAAAAGAGGAAGAAGAAGAAAAAAAAGGAGAAGAAAGAATAGAGGAGAAGAACTCCTCTATTCTTTCTTCTCCTCTTTTATCTCCTCTATTCTTTCTTCTCCTCTTTTTTTTTCTTCCTCTTCTTTTTTTATCCTCTTCTTCCTCTCATGTTCGACGACCCTCGACCCCTCGGCGACCCTAGACCCCCTCTCGACCCCCTCATGTCGAAGTTATCGGGTAGGGGGTATATCGACAACGACATACCCGATACAACATACATACATACATACATATCACATGCATCCATACATATATGAACAAAATTAATATCTACTATTTAACAACCTAAATAAAAAAACTAATACATATAGGAAGAAGAAGAAAAAAGAACTGAAGAAAGAATAGAGGAGAAGGCTTCCTCTTCTTCCTCTCCTCTTCTTCTCCCTCTTCTGCTCCCTCTTCTTCCCCTTCTTCCCTCGACCCCCTAAACTAGTTCTCAACCCTCGACCCCCTAAACTAGTTCTCGACCCCCCCCCCCCTCATGTCAAAGTTATCAGGGAGGGGGTATATCGACCCCCCCCCTCATGTTGAAGTTATCAGGGAGGGTTATATCGACCACCCCTCCTATCGAAGTTAACGGGGAGGGGCTATATCGAAAATGACATGCATACATGGAAAAAAATGCTATACATCTATACATACATAGCCACATACATATATACATGGAAATAATGCTATGAAAAAAATATGAACATAAAAATGCTATGAACAAAAAAATAATACACATAAAAAAAATACATATATGAACAAAAAATGCTCTAAACAAAAAAAATTAATACACATATATGAACATCTATACATACATATAGCCACATACATATATACATTATATATACGTACAAAAAATGAAAAAAATGATAAACACGTGGCGGCGGCTCACAGTAGCGAGGTTGACCGGCGAGGGCGACGGCGGGGGCGGCGAGGGCGGCGGCGAGGGCGGCGGATGGCTCGGGGAGGAGGGCGGCGAGGGCGGCACGCGCTCGGGGAGGAGGGCTTGGGGACGACGGCGTGATCGGGGGCGGCGCGGGCTTGGGGACGACGGCGAGCTCGAGGGGCGGCATGAGCTCGGGGAGGAGGGCTCGGGGACGACGGCGAGCTCCGGGGCGGCGCGGGCTCGAGGGCGGCGCGGGCTTGAGGGCGGCAAGGGCTCGGGGGCAGCGCGGGCTTGACGAGCGGGCGGCGGCGGCGACGAGGAGCGGGCGGTGACGGAGACGGCGACCCCAGGGCGGCGACGGCGAGCACGGGCAGCCTGGCGGCGTCCTTGGGGTGGGATCGAAGAAACTGAACCAAATTTTTCACAAGTGTGGCTTATATAGACGGAGCATTGGTCACAAACCGTGACCAATGCCCCCCTTTAGTCCCGGTTGGTGCCACCAACCGGGACCAAAGGCCTTGTGCGGCTGCTGCGTCGAAAGTTTAGTCCCACCTCACTAGTTGAGAGGGGTGCGCAATGGTTTATAAGCCCCACTGCTGCACACCTCTCGAGCTCCTCTCCATTGCAGGCTTACGGGCCTAATTGTCACTGCTATGCCTGTGGGCCTACTGGGCCTCCTGCGGGCCTGAATCCTGGCCCTTGGATGGGTTTCTAGTCGTATTTAGGCCGTGGGGGCCCACTAGGTGGCATTTTTTGTTTTTTTGCTTTATTTATTTTCTTTTGTTTTTCGCTTTATTTTTTAATTCTTTATGCTTTTAGTTTTAGAAAAATTATAAACTTTTTGTTAATGCCATTAGTTTTCAAATTTGAAAACACTTTTTTTGTTTTTTTGTTTTCTTTGTTGCTTTATTTATTTTATTTTGTTTCTACTTACAACAAAATACTTATTGATGCTATTTTTCTAGTTTTTTTGTTTTGTTTTCGGCATTATTTATTTTCTTTTTTTTTGCTTTATTTTTTTATTCTTTTTGCTTTTAGTTTTAGAAAAATTATAAAGTTTCTGTTAGTGCCATTAGTTTTCAAATTTGAAAACACTTTTTAAGTTTTTTTGTTTTCTTTGTTACTTTATTTATTTTATTTTGTGATTAACTTTACTATAAAAAATAGTTTTTTCCTGTTTTTTGCATTATTTTTTTTTATTTTGTTTTTTTGCTTTAATTTTTAATTCTGTTTGCTTTTAGGTTAGCAAAATTATAAACATTCTGTTAGTGCCATTAGTTTTAGAAAAATTCTAAACTTTCTGTTAGTGCCATTAGTTTTCAAATTTGAATAGTTAAAATTTGAATTCTTAGAAATTTGTGTGAATCACAAGTTTGTGATTGACTTACTAAAAAAATGAGAATAGATGCGCTGATAGAGAAAATTCAACCTAAATTCAATGTAAATTTCTATGAATTTCAGAGAAATTCACTATGAATTTAGGTTAAACTTTTCTCTATTAGGGCATCTATTTTCACTTTAAGAGTAGCTCAACAAGGCAGAGAGGGAAGGGCTTATAAACCGGTGTGAGCCCCCTTCGGTTGGCGAGGTGGGACTAAACTCTACCTGCAACGAGGACCAGCCCTTTAGTCCCGGTTTATGGCACAAACCGGGACTAATGGTCATGGGCCAGGGGCGAGAAGCAAAATTATAAACTTTCTATTAGTGCCATTAGTTTTAGAAAGTTGAAAGTTGGCATGGGCCAGGGACTAATGGTCATGGTATTACGAGGGCCGAACCATAAGACATTAAAGCATTTCAAATTAACTCTGAAAAAGTTGAAAGTTGGCATGGTATCATAATTTGACCCACATAACATGTGCATGTACAAAACAGACAATGGTAGCATGTTCGTGTGTTACAAAGTTGGCATGGTATCATCATAATAGTTGCGGGAGAAAGTCTTCACTTTTTCTTCGCTTGTGTCATTTGCTTATTGCGCCGTAACCATGGATAATCTTCATTGTTTATCAGGATGCTTGGGTCAGCCTTGACATTGAAGGGAGGAATTTCATGAAACTTTTCATAATCTTCAGACATGTCTGTCTTGCCGTCCACTCCCAGGATGTCCCTTTTTCCTAAAAGAACTATGTGGCGCTTTGGCTCATCGTATGATGTATTCGCTTCCTTATCTTTTCTTTTTCTCGGTTTGGTAGACATGTCCTTCACATAGATAACCTGTGCCACATCATTAGATAGGACGAATGGTTCGTCTGCGTACCCAAGATTTTTCAGATCCACTGTTGTCATTCCGTACTGTGGGTCTACCTGTACCCCGCCGCCTGACAGATTGACCCATTTGCACTTAAACAAAGGGATCTTAAAATCAGGTCCATAGTCAAGTTCCCATATGTCCACTATGTAACTATAATATGTGTCCTTTCCTCTCTCGGTTGCTGCATCAAAGCGGACACCGCTGTTTTGGTTGGTGCTCTTTTGATCTTGGGCGATCGTGTAAAATGTATTCCCATTTATCTCGTATCCTTTGTAAGTCAATACAGTCAAAGATGGTCCCCTGGACAACAAGTACAACTCATCACAAACAGTGTTGTCACCTCTGAGACGTGTTTCCAACCAACTGCTGAAAGTCCTGATGTGTTCACATGTAATCCAGTCGTCGCACTGCTTCGGGTGTTTGGAGCGCAGACTATTCTTGTGTTCATCGATATACGGGGTCACCAAGGTAGAGTTTTGTAGAACTGTGTAGTGTGCTTGAGACCAAGAATATCCGTCCCTGCATATTATTGAGTCTCTTCCAAGAGTACCTTTTCCAGTCAGTCTCCCCTCATACCGCGATTTAGGGAGACCTATCTTCTTAAGGCCAGGAATGAAGTCAACACAAAACCCGATAACATCCTCTGTTTGATGGCCCATGGAGATGCTTCCTTCTGGCCTAGCGTAGTTATGGACATATTTCTTTAGGACTCCCATGAAACTCTCAAAGGGGAACATATTGTGTAGAAATACAGGCCCTAGGATGACAATCTCGTCGACTAGATGAACTAGGACGTGCGTCATGATATTGAAGAAGGATGGTGGGAACACCAGCTCAAAACTGACAAGACATTGCGCCACATCACTCCTTAGCCTTGGTACGATTTCTGGATCGATCACCTTCTGAGAGATTGCATTAAGGAATGCACATAGCTTCACAATGGCTAATCGGACGTTTTTCGGTAGAAGCCCCCTCAATGCAACCGAAAGCAGTTGCGTCATAAGCACGTGGCAGTCATGAGACTTTAGGTTCTGAAACTTTTTCTCTAGCATATTTATTATTCCCTATATATTCAATGAGAAGCCAGTCGTGACCTTCATACTGAGCAGGCATTCAAAGAAGATTTATTTCTCTTCTTTCGTAAGAGCGTAGCTGGCAGGACCTTTATACTGCTTCGGAGGCATGCCGTCTTTTTTGTGCAAACGTTGCAGGTCCTCCCGTGCCTCAGGTGTATCTTTTGTCTTCCCATACACGCCCAAGAAGCCTAGCAGGTTCACGCAAAGGTTCTTCGTCACGTGCATCACGTCGATTGAAGAGCGGACCTCTAGGTCTTTCCAGTAGGGTAGGTCCCAAAATATAGATTTCTTCTTCCACATGGGTGCGTGTACCTCAGCGTCATTCGGAACAGCTAGTCCACCGGGACCCTTTCCAAAGATTACGTAGTGTAAATAATTGACCATAGCAAGTACGTGATCACCGGTACGCATGGCGGGCTTCTTCCGGTGATCTTCCTCGCCTTTGAAATGCTTGCCTTTCTTTTGACATTGATGGTTGGTCGGAAGAAATCGACGATGGCCCAGGTACACATTCTACCTGCATTTGTCTAGGTATATACTTTCAGTGTCATCTAAACAGTGCGTGCATGCGTGGTATCCTTTTTTTTCTGTCCTGAAAGGTTACTGAGAGCGGGCCAATCGTTGATGGTCACGAACAGCAACACCTTAAGGTTAAATTCCACCTATCTGTGCTCATCCCACGTACGTATAACGTTTCCATTCCACAGCTGTAAAAGTTCTTCAACTAATGGCCTTAGGTACACATCAATGTCGTTGCCGGGTTGCTTAGGGCCTTGGATGAGAACTGGCATCAGAATGAACTTCCGCTTCATGCACATCCAAGGAGGAAGGTTATACATACATAGAGATCATGGGCCAGGTGTTGTGATTGCTGCTCTGCTCCCTGAAAGGATTAATGCCATCCGCGCTTAAAGAAACCCTACATTCCTTGGGTCCTTTGCAAACTCATCCCCATACTTTCTCTTTATTTTTCTCCACTGCGACCCATCGGCGGGTGCTCTCAACTTCCCATCTTTCTTTCGGTTCTCACTGTGCCATCGCATCAACTTGGCATGCTCTTTGTTTCTGAATAGACGTTTCAACTGTGGTATTATAGGAGCATACCACATCACCTTCGCAGGAACCCTCTTCCTGGGGGGCTCACCGTCAACATCACCAGGGTCATCTCGTCTGATCTTATACCACAATGCACCGCATACCGGGCATGCGTTCAGATCCTTGTATGCACCGCGGTAGAGGATGCAGTCATTAGGGCATGCATGTGTCTTCTCCACCTCCAATCCTAGTGGGCATACGACCTTCTTTGCTGCGTATGTACTGTCGGGCAATTCGTTATCCTTTGGAAGCTTCTTCTTCAATATTTTCAGTAGCTTCTCAAATCCTTTGTCAATCCACTACGGTACCGAGCTTTGTGTTGCCATCTTCGCAATTGGGGTACAACCCTTTTTTGTGATCCTCTAACATGCGATCGAACTTCAGCTTCTCCTTTTGACTTTCGCATCGCGTCCTTGCATCGACAATGACCCAGCGGAGATCATCATCATCGGGCGCATCGTCTGGTTCATCTTGATCTTCAGCAGCTTCACCCATTGCAGCATCATTGGGCACATCGTCTGGTTCCTCTTGATCTTCACCAGCTCCCCCCGTTACAGCATCATCGTATTCAGGGGGCACATAGTTGTCATCGTACTCTTCTTCTTCGCCGTCTTCCATCATAACCCCTATTTCTCCGTGCCTCGTCCAAACATTATAGTGTGGCATGAAACCCTTGTAAAGCAGGTGGGAGTGAAGGATTTTCCGGTTAGAGTAAGACCTCGTATTCCCACATTCAGTGCATGGACAACACATAAAACCATTCTGCTTGTTTGCCTCAGCCGCATCGAGAAACTCATGCACTCCCTTAATGTACTCGCAGGTGTGTCTGTCATCGTACATCCATTACCGGTTCATCTGCGTGCATTATATATAATTAAGTGTCCAAATTAATGGAAGTTCATCATCACATTAAAACCAAAGTGCATACGTAGTTCTCATCTAACAACATATAGCTCTCCAGAGCATCTAATTAATTAAACCATACATTTAAACTATGTAAAACATTTCAATGCGAAAACAAATGCAATCATAATCGCAACCAAGGTAACAATTGTTCCAACAACATAATGATACCAAGCCTCGGTATGAATGGCATATTTTCTAATCTTTCTAATCTTCAAGCGCATTGCACCCATCTTGATCTTGTGATCATCGACGACATCCGGAACATGCAACTCCAATATCATCTTCTCCTCCTCATTTTTTTATTTTTTCCTTCAACAAATTGTTTTCTTCTTCAACTAAATTTAACCTCTCGACAATAGGGTCGGTTCGCATTTCCAATTCACATACATCCTACATAAATAAAATCTATGTCACGTTGGTCGGTATAATTTTCATAAACAATAAATTAACCAATAGTTATAAAGATAATATATATACCACATCCGAATCATAGACAGGACGAGGGCCAACGGGGGCGGATACCAAAACCATCGCACTATATAAGATGCAATAATAAAAGTAAGAAAATAATACAAGTATCTATGTAAACATACAAGTAAGAATATTTTTCCTTTCAGAAAGAAGATAAGAACAAGAGGCTCACCACGGTGGTGCTGGCAATGAGCTCGGCGCGGGTGATCGACGTCGGTGAAGACGGGGACGGGGCGTGACGGACCGCTAAACCAAGACAAATAGTGTGGAAAATGGAGCTTGGAGGTCGAGCTTGGAGAGGAGAAAGCTCAAGTAGTGTGGCTCGGGCATTCCATCGAACACCTTGTGTGCATAGGAGGTGAGCTAGAGCACCACCAAGCCCTCTCCCCCTCGGCCAGAAAAAACAGAGCAGTGTGCTCTGCTCTTACGCGAGGGGGTATATATAGGCACTTCATTGGTCCCGGTTGGTGGCATGAACCGGGACTAAAGGGGAGCCTTTGGTCCCAGTTCAAGCCACCAACCGGGACCAATGGTGGTGGGCCAGGAGCGAGGCCCATTGGTCCCGGTTCGTCCCACCAACCGGGACCAAAACGTCCTGATGAACCGGGACCAATGGCCCACGTGGCCCGGCCGGCCCCCTAGGCTCACGAACCGGGACCAATGCCCCCATTGGTCCCGGTTCTGGACTGAACCACGACTAATGGGCTGACCCGGCCTGGACCAAAGCCCTGTTTTCTACTAGTGCTTGGAGGAAGAGCGTGACGTGGCAAAAGCCCGTTTCGTATTCTCTCAACAGCAGGCTCGAAGATACCTAAGCAGAGAAGTACGGGCCAAAAATTACAACGTTGGCGAATTAGTTCTACGCCTGCCGGACAAGAAAAAGGACAAACTCTAGCCCAAGTGGGAAGGTCCCTTCATAATTGACCAAGTCCTGACTGGTGGAGCGTACCGCCTACGAGATGCATCGGATAACCGACTCGAGCCGAACCCATGGAACGTAGCCCGTCTCCGAAGATTCTATGCCTAGCGCCGGACTCTGTGTTCGTCTCCTTCCTCTGTCCATTTTTTATGTACTTTATGTCTTACATTTCTCTCCTTCTCCCCTCCCTCTGTCTTATAGCCTTTAAACGCTCACAAAGTGACGCGCTATCCGCGCTCATTAAACCTGGGGGCTTCTTTAAATAGAAGCTTATTTATACGGGCTTCATGCCCAACACATGTGTCACACTTCTGCATGTACCTTTTATTCACCATTATATGCATCGATATGACTTAAGTTTTGGCCAAGCTGGGTTGCTTGGGTCCTGTGCTTAGCCCTACATTCCCGATTGTTCGGCTAGGTGGTAAAGGGAGCACCTCTACGATTGTTACTGCCAGGTCAGCCAGATGTGTACCCCGGACCGGGTGAAGCCGAAAGCTAGCGTTCTTAAGGGAATATTGGGTCGGTGAACTAAAGATGATCTTTTTTCACTTATTTATCTATACGCCCCCAGATGTTTTTCCTGCTCTCTTTTCGCAGAATGGACATGCACTTTAGGGCATGCCTCCCAGGGAAAGGAACCCCTAATGGAACTATTCTCCCTGGAAGATGTTTCTTACTAACCATGTAATATAACATAAGTAGTTGGGCACTTGTCTGTTCAAGCACTAATGACCCCTACGCCTGGTCTCCATGCATACCCCGGTTCTTATATAACCGCGAGGGTATTCAGACACACTCCGGACCGTCAGGTCCCGAGGTTGAAGCAAAAAGGTCGGCCATGACAAACGATCTACAATCCGGCTAGAAGGCATTACACATGTCAATTAAAATTACATAGTCAATCTGACTGATTGTATTCCTCTTCAATACCATCTAATAGGCTGTCTAGTTTACAGTCCTGTTGGGAATGCTTTGCGGCCAATTCTACTTGGCCGTATACTAAGCTCACAGGGATCTCCTTCCCATCGGGCCCCACGGGTCCGACCTCGGCCATGTGGTTTGGGTCAGCCTTCGTGTACCGCGTCTTCACCATGGCCCAGGCCTCGCTGGCTCCTTGACGGCAGGACGACATCTTCCACAATCGGAAGCGCCACCGCGCTCCCTTCAGCTTCTCTACAAGCTCTCAAAGGCCTTCGGGCATGGAGATGGATGGCCACAAGGCCTGGGCGATGCCTTGCATCACCTGCCGAACTCGCTCATGCAGTTGTGAGAGCTCGGGATGAAGGTCACCCGTAGAACCAGGCATTTCCTCTGCAGGACGAACTATTAGCATGCCTACAGACATTATTCTGTTAGTCAACTTCCTCGCCGAACTCTTTTTTCAAAGTTCGTTTAGGCACTTACTAAATATGCCGCGTCAAAGCCGCTGATTCTCCTAAACGGAGTCCAACAGCTGGGCACGAACATCCTTCAGTTCAACGCCCAGCTTGGTGTTGGCATCTTGGAGATCATTCTTCCCCCGCCTCACCTTTGTCAGCACGCTCTCACCAGCCTTCAGCTGGCATAGGAGTTGTTTCTTTTCCGGATTTAATCTGGTGCCATCTGCAATTTCATTTGTCAGATTTGCACCCACGCCGCACTTCGCAAAATACTTATCTTTCGAAGCGTATATTACCAGAGGGGGTCTCCTTGGGCTCTCCTGCTGCGGCTAGTGCGGCCTCAAGTTGGGCTTTGCACTCTTCCAGCTCCTGGGACAGTAGGGTATTCTTTTCTGTAAGAACCTGCATAACAAATGATCCTTAAATTAGTTATTCTAATTGTTTCAAGTCTCGGGGGCTACTGGTATATATAAAATCACCAAAATTTTCTTACCCGTATGTCTTTTACATATTGCTCTGTGGCTCTGGCTAGACCATTTTGAGCGGCACGGATGTATGCATCTCCCGAATTGAAGGCATCCAATGCCTCTTGGAAGAAACAAGTGTCGCGAAGAACTGTCCGGCGACGCCTGTGGTTCATGGCACTCTCCACCTCGGAATTGGTGGCAGACAGCCTGTCCGCATCCTCTGTCGGAGGAGCGTCTGGTGCGCGCCTTGTGTTCGCCTCCGCTTCCGGACCTGGCTTTGGAGCCTGGCTGGTGGAGGCACGATTGGCAACCTCTCCGGATATAGTCCGGCAAGGTCTCTTCATCCTGAAGAGAGCACGAGTGTTAATATGCCTTGAAGGAATAACACCTGGGAATAAGATGGCGCGCTATACGTTTGCGTCGGCGTCCCAGTCCGGACCGCACTTCTTTTCAGCCCGCGGGGCCTTGCCGCCCCACATTGGCTAATCGCCGCAGGCTTGGCCTCCCGTCTCAAGGACCTCCCCTGCAAAACACGGTTGTCATAAGGCAATCAAAAACACGCGAGGATAGATCCCCTTTCAAAGTGCTGGGATTTCGGTCTTAGTTACCTGTGAGGCTGGGAGTAGCCTTGGGTAATCGGCCGTAATGGCCACCTAGGCGTTTTCCTTGCTCAATTTATGAAACACCCCATCAAGTAGCTCCACAGATAAGTCTGGATCCTCTTGAGAGGCCGGATCGAGGGACCGTCCCGGATCCTCGGGTTGTGGAGGAGGGCCGTTTATTTCTTTAACAGCCTGGCGCAGTTCCTGCGTTGAAGTCATTAGACTGAATATTTAACGATGGGAATACAAAACGGATGGGCAAGTAAAAGTGTCCACTTACCCAACTTGGGGGATTGTACATAGAAAATCCACCCAGTGGGTTGACGCGGAGAAATTCCTCCTCTTCTCCCTTGTACAAAGCGGACAAGATCTTTATTAGAGCGGCAACCGAATCCGGCCCCTTACGGCCATGGCGGGTGGCGTCATCCTCCCCGTTGAAGTCCCACATGGGGTGGCCTCTATACTAAAGCGGTTGCACCCCTTGCATGATGCATGCGGCCATGACCCCGATCAAGTAAAGAACGTCCTTGTCACTTTCCCTCTAAGGGCTCCGTGGACACCAGCTTAGGCGCTTCTTTAGGGGAGCACTGTCGAACTCAGGGAGGCCGATCCGGACAGGATCCAGCAGCGGGACGTCCTCTATATAAAACCATTCCGAAGGCCAGTCCTCGGACGCCTTCTTTGGGGTTCCGGATAGATATCCGGTCCCGGCGATGCGCCACACTTCGGCTCCGCCCACTTGATATATTGACCCCTTTTGAGAACGGGGCACAAGGCAGAATAGCCTTTTCCACAGTGCGAAATGAGCCTCGCAGCCCAAAACAGCTCGCAAAGGGCTACGAAGCCCGCGATATGCAATATGGAGGCGGGCGTGAGGTTGTGCAGCTGGAGGCCATAGAACTCCAGGAGCCCCCGGAGAAATGGAGGAATTGGAAATCCGAGCCCTCTTATTAAGTAAGGGACAAGGCATACCCGCTCTCCTTTGGAGGGATTGGGGTCGCTCTCCGCTTGCTCTCCGCCATTATAGGTGGCAAGTCCGGCTCGAACCGGGACCATATAGGCCGGGGGGAGAAATCCCTTGGTCTGGAGTGTCACTAGCTCGCTGTGCGGGATGGAGCATCTCTCCCAATCTCCTGGCTAAGGGCTGGAAGTGCAAGAGGAGGAGTTGCGGCGGGGCCATGATAGAATGAACCTTTGTCGGATACGCTCTGATGAATACTCGCTGAGGGGAGAAGGTGTGGTTTGGATCTAAATCCTCGTCCCCTTAAATAGGCGGCTCATTCACGCGGCTAGGGGTGTACATGTACACGGAATTTGGAGGAGAACCCGCCTTGCAATGCCGAAGACAATTTGCGCGCCGGACTCGTCGTCATTGAAGCTTGGTTCGGGGGCTACTGAGGGAGTCCTGGATTAGGGGGTGTCTGGATAGCCGGACTATACCTTCGGCCGGACTCCTGGACTATGAAGATACAAGATTGAAGACTTCGTCCCGTGTCCAGAAGGGACTTGTCGGCGTTCTGGGAACGGGGGTCCCTAGACTTGCCTGCCTGCGGCCTGCGGCGTGGCTCAAAAGGGGGGCCCAGCACGGCCCGTCTTCACCAACACAAACCCAAGACCCTTGCGAGGGGCCAAGCCTCGCGGGGCGGACGGCGCGGAGCTTCCTCACGCACGTCCTCGTCAGGTTGGCTCACGAGGCGGCGGAGAGATCAAGGCGGGGTACCTCACGAGGTGCCCGTGATGCAAGCCATGACGACTCAGGGCGCCAGGCGGGTGCCAGCCCGCGCAGCGTCCTCCTTTCCTCTTTGGTGCAAAGGGGGCAAGCGCAGCTGTGGAGTACCGAGGCATCAGGCAAAGGTTGCCATTTCGGTGCAACGAGACCAAGACCAGGAGGACTACGAGACGGAGGTCACCGTGGAGCCCAAGACGGCGTCATCACCAGAGCTTTGCGCAGGCGAAGACTACTTTTGTCAGGATAGCTGATACTTGCTGTCCCCCTTCAAATTAGCCCGCCATTGTTGGCTCCCTTCCCGCTCAATATTTGGGAAGAGGACCAGGGCCTCTATAAATAGGACCAGCCACCCGCAGGAGAAGGCAGCTCGGCAGCTCATCAGCTGATCAGCTAGCCAGCTCATTGGTTGGTTGGTTCGAGGTCGGAAGGATAGAGAGAGAGGAAGGCGACTGAACTCTTCTCAGTAGTTCATCCCCCCAGCCATGAACAGACCCTCGTGAGGCTGTTCTTCCTTGTATTGTTCATCATCATCAACCCAAGAGGCAATCCACCACACCACACACTCGAGTAGGGTATTACACCGCGACGGTGGCCCGAACCAGTATAAACCCTGTGTCTCTTGTCTTGTTCTTTCCTTAGTTTAGATCCTAGCATGGCGGAGGGGTGCAGGTAGGTAGGAGGCGAAATCTCCGCGTGCCCCCAGTGTTCGAACCTCAAGGGTCTACCAGAACCCGAAATCCGACATTTGGCGCACCAGGTAGGGGTGCGCCGGAATTCGTCTTCCACCGCTCCGTGCCCCGTCAAGTCATCATCACCATGCCCGGCGACCAGGAGGGCAACCCAGACCCATGGGCGGCATGGCCCGCCCGCGCAGAGCTGCTTGCCTCGGGCGACCCCGTGCCCCAGGCAGCTCGCGGTCCGCAGGGCGCTACGGGCCGCGGGTGACGCGGACAGGCTTCGACAGCTCTCACACCGCGGTAGGCGCGGTCGGCAGCAAGGGCCTCCAATCACGCCGTGACCACGACACCGTACACCCGCCGGGAGCAAGCAAACTTGAGGGCCACACTCACGGTGGCCCGAGAGCTGCTGCAGTGCAGACTGCTGGAGGGCGGCCGTGACGTGCTGCTGGAGCGGGTGGCAGAGCTCCTGGGCTTCGCCGCCTCGGGGGCTCACCCCTTCTTCACCCAGCTCCCATCTCCAACCCAGGGCGGCCCGCGCGTGCCCGTGGGCTCCAAGGCTACTCCAACACCAGCGAGGCTGTCAGCACCGGACCGGCGGCGGCGCTGCCCCCGCTCCTGGTCCGTGAAGAAGAAGGACTCGACGCGACCCGTGGCCCTAGTGGACAGCCACGCTGCCAACCCACGGTAGGCGCGTCATGCAGGACCGCGTGGCACGCAGAGCACTACGGCGTGGCCTTCGGGATGACGGCGCCAGAGGAGTACATGCCCCTCATGATGGACCAAGGACACCCACACGAGGGCGAGCCAGGCTCGCTCCTCAACCCAAGCTGGGGGGACGAGGCGCCAGAAGCTGAGCCCTTCCAGGAGTCTCGGGACGGTCCCACTGGGCATGCTGGAGGCAACGATTATCGGGTACCGCTATTTCTTCAGCAGGCATACGCTAACCATGGATCGCAGGAGGTGCAGGTTGCCACAGCGGGCAGCTGCACCGCTCACATAGTCTCCTATCCCTCGGGAGGAGGGCGCAGGGGGCTGCAGGAGAGGGGCAGGGATTCGACATCACCACTGCGGCGTTCGGAGCAAGGTGTTCTCAGGAGGTAGGCCCTCCGCTGGGGAGGTGCCCCAGGGCCTGCCCCCGGCGGAGGACCCGTGGTCATCGGGGGAACCGCTGGCGACCGCTCTACCCCATTAGCGGCGTCCTAGTTTCCGGTCGTCGTTGATGGCACTAGAGTGTGGCGCAAGGCGGCGCCCTCATCTAGAGATATGAAGCAAGGCCAGTACCTATGAAGAAGGCCCAGTGCCTGTGAAGCTCGCCGCCCCGTGACACTCTCACGTAATAATGAGTGGGGCTGTAAACGCCCCGGAGTCTCAGGGGTGCCGGCCTTAGGCCCTGGGGCTCCCTCCCATGCCCAGTGGCAGCACTTAGCTCCGCGCTGGTGAGAAGACGTCCAAGACTAGACTAGGTGCCGGACGCGGCCTTTTGTTTGCTTTCGTTGCTCTTCCCCTTGGTTGTCGCTTTCCCCCGCTGGATTCAAGTTGGATTCGAATTTGAGATTTGCGTGTGTTCGGGGAAGGGGTGCTTAGTCTCGTTCAAGCAATTTCTCGCGTTTTGGTTACCACTTCGCCTTAGCCGCCTCCCCTCGCGAGCCCCTCACGAGCCGGGTCAGGCCTAGCTTGCGCGCAGCCCAGACTGCCGCCGCCGCGTCCTCTCAGGAGGGTGTTTTACTGCAGATCCTACGGATTCAATCAGGGGACACTCAGGACACCACAACCCCCCACGGGCTGCCTCAGGGCCAGCACGGAACAAAGGGTAAAGCAGGAACGATGCACAATCAGTCAGACGAATCCCCCAATGCGTCCTCAGGAGCACCACCAGAGCCGTTGCTGGTGTCGCTGAACTCGCCATCGCTATCCGCGTTGCCACCAACGGCGTCAGAGCCGTCCATCACGCTTCCCTCGTCAGCCGCCACGATCACGTCATCGTTGTCCGAGGCGAAGGCCCTGATAAGAGCGTCCACATTGTCTTCCACCCAGTGTGCCAGCTCGCCTCGGACAGCCTGGGGGACTAGGGCGATGGCGGCATAAAAATCAAAATGGGGATCCATGTTCCGGAGGTGACTGAAGACGCGGGAAAAGGCGCGCCTGAGCAGGGCGCGGCTTCTCACCTCCAACAACCTGTTAGCCCTGGTCGACCGCGCCTCCAGCTGCGTCACCACATCAGTGAAGAACTGAAGATTGCCCGCGTAGTTGACTGCGTGCGGCTCGCCGACGGCCTCCTCGCAGATGTTGCCCAAGGCCGCGTTGGCTCTCTCACGGAGAGTGGTGAGCATGGGGCCGAGCTCATGCTCCAAGATCCGTCGCTGACGTATCTCGTCCGCATTCTGGCGCGCGACGGCCTCATCCTCCTCCACCCGCTGGCGAAGAAGGAGCACCTCAGCCTGGGAGGTGGTTAACTCACCTCGCTCCACCTCAAGGGCGGCCCAGGAAGCATCAGCCCGCCGCGCCGCCTCCTCCAGCTTGGCCCTCAAGGCGGCAGTCCTGCCTTCAGCTTCAGCCCGGATCAGCCCCAGCTTCTCTTCGAACTCGTGCTCAAGGTTCAAGTGCACCATCGCCACTCGACGTCCGACCTCCTCCAGGACGCGGGCTTCCTGTGCGGCAACATCATCCTCCGCCTGCGTCACCAAGCGCTCCCTCGTCTCCAGACGCTCATACTCTTGGGTACGTTCGGCGGCTTCCAGCGTCAGCGCCTCCTCACGCTTTTGGAGCTCTGCTGAGTCGCCGGAGGCCACCTTCATCGACGCAAGGGCTGCCTCGCGCAGCTCCACCTGCTCCTCCAGCGAGTGGCACCGGGCCAAGAGCTCCCGAGCCCGCTCTTCCGCCACTGTTCGCCGCCGGTCAGCTTCCCGAGCCTCCTCAGCGGCCAAAGATCAGGCCTCCCGAGAGGCCACCAACGATGCCTTGGCCTCTGCTTCATCAAGATCACGCTGGCGGTGCGCAAGGGCGATGGCGCCCTCCAGCTCGCGCCTCTCTGCAGCCAGGTGCAGGCCCTTGGCCTCAAGGCGCGCGTCTTCATCAGCAAGCTCCTCACCAAGAAGGCCCACTGCGTCAGTCGCCCTCCGAAGGAATCCTTGACGGAGAGCGCGACGCTCCCGAGCGCGCTCAAGCACGTCTTCCATACCATCATCCGCCCCAATCAAGCGCCGGGGGCCGCGAGTCAGCACTCCCCCTCCGGGCTGGGGGCTGGGGGCTCGCGCCCTCGCGACGGCCGGGCACGCCGCGTGAGAAGCCCGGCCTAGGGCCAGCCCGTCCCCAGGAGAAGAGCGCAGGAAGCGCCTCAGCCGATCGCAGTCCACGACCAGGAGAGAAGCCCATGGCAGGCTGGCTATGCCACGAGAAGGCCCGCGAAAGATCGCGAGGTGCGCGGGGCCGCGATACGCCTCGGGACGGTTCCCCTCATCAGTCGCCCTCACCGCAAGGGCTCCACTGCTTGGAGCGCTTGGGGACGGTGGAGGGGGCGAAGTCAAGAGGGACGGCTCCTCAGCTGTCTCCGCAAGCTCGGCTGGAAGGGGCCTGCGGAGCAAGGGTCAGTACAAGTAACGGAAGGATCAGGAGCCGGGAAAGGAGAAGGCTTACTCATCAGTGGCGAAGTACTTCCTACGCTTCAGTAGGCGACAAGGGTAATCGTCGCCCAGGGCCTCCCTTCTCTTCCGTAGAGCCTCGAAGTTCACGCGGAAGCGGCCCAAGAGTTGGGCGCATGGATCAACCTTCGACGAAGACGGAGCGTCAAGGCGATCTGCGGCAGGGGCGCCTGCCTAATGTGCGCTGCCAATCGCCTCCCCAAGAGATGCAGCTGGAGCCTCAGGGGCCCCAGTCGCAGGCACTGAGGGCAGCTGCTCGTCACCCTCGGCCTCAGCGGCACAGGCCCCAAGAGCTGCTTCCTCATGAGCCTCGCCCGGCGCTGTCACCGCGCCGGGAGCCCCCTCAGCCTCTGGCGCCTCGTGCCTCCCTGCTCCGCCACTCGAGGATGAGTCGCCTTGGCCGACTGGAAGGGCAGTCACCACCACTAGGTTCTCGTGAGGCCCCTGAAGGCCGGCGGGGCGCGGCCCCCACTCATCAAAGACAGACATCTGCTTCACAAAGTCACCCCTGCTCTGGCAGAGGTACGGTAAGGCCCCTCCCTGCCGGACGCTGCCGGGGTTGGGGTCCCCAGCCAGGGTCAAGAATGCCGTCCTCAGCACCTTAGGAGTCAGGTCCTCTTCCTGGAGCCTCATACGATCCTCGCGCCCACGGAAGGCCCACATCCGGCGAGACTGGCGTTGAAGAGGAGGAACGCGGCATAGCAGGAACTCCTTCACCACCTTGGGTGCTGTTATGCCGAGCGACCTCAAGAGCGCGAAGCGGCGCCAGACGAAGACGAGCCGGGGGCTCTCAAGCGTCTCCTGGCCCCAGCCCGAATTGGGGACGGCAGGTGAGGTCGGCTCCAATAGCAGGGGGCTGGGCACCCCTGCATCCACATACAGCCACCGCTCGCGGAACCCAACCGCGGGCAGGGGGAGCTTGAAGTCAATCCCAGAGGCCGCCGTCTCAGGCACGGCAACGAAGCTCAAGCAAGCCCAGCATTGGGTAGGGTCGACAAGATGCAACGAGAAGAAGTGGCGCAGCAAGGCAACCGAAGGAGGGATGCCCACCATAGCTTCGCAAACAAAGGCGAAGACCGAAAGGAGGGTGATGGATTCAGGACCCAGATGCATCATGTGGATCTGATAGTGGGAAAGCACGGCGTTGAAGAAATCAGAAAAGGGAGGAACTAGACACGCCCACAGGGCGTCGGCAAGATACGGGACCTCGGTGGCTGTCCTGTCGATGGAGAAGTGGGACGCGGGCCAGGCCGTTGTCCTCCCGCATTCATTGAAGATGTTGGCCAGAGCCAAGCTGACCTTGCCCAAGCCCTTGGCGGGGGCCGCCAACAGCGGCGGGCAAGGCGGAGACACGGATTTCTTCCCACTTCCCTTCTTCGTCGGAGCCATGGCGATGGGAAGGGGGGAGGAAGGTTCAAGATTGAGTTGAGAACGGAAACCGGAGTTCGAGCGGAGGAAGGACAGGGGGTGCACGAGCAACCAAAAAGGGGAACGGCTGTGTACGACTGCGGGTCCGCCTAGCATGGCGCAAAATAAGGAGGGCGTGGGGGAACAGTGCCGCCCACGTCCAATCAACCGCCACGCGGCGCCCAAGGCCGCAGGCTGTTAGGGCCCGCGGCACTTCGCTCTTGCCCTTCCGCCTCCCTGCACGGCCAAGTCCAGGCGCACCTTGGGCCCGGGGGCTACTATCGGCGTTCTGGGAACGGGGGTCCCCAGACTTGCCTTCCTGCGGCCTGCGGCGTGGCTCCAAAGGGGGGCCCAGCATGGCCCGTCTTCATCAACACAAACCCAAGACACTCACGAGGGGCAAAGCCTCGCGGGGCGGACGACGCGGAGCTTCCTCAGGCATGGCCTCGTCAGGCTGGCTCACGAGGAGGCGGAGAGATCAAGGCGGGGTACCTCACGAGGTGCCCGTGACGCAAGCCATGACGACTCAGGGCGCCAGGCGGGTGCCAGCCCGCGCAGCGTCCTCCTTTCCTCTTTGGTGCAAAGGGGGCAAGCGCAGCCGTGGAGTACCGAGTCATCAGGCAAAGGTTGCCATTTCGGTGCAACGAGACCAAGACCAAGAGGACTACGAGACGGAGGTCACCGTGGAGCCCAAGACGGCATCATCACCAGAGCTTTGCGCAGGTGAAGACTACTTTTGTCAGGATAGCTGATACTTGTTGTCCCCCTTCAAATTAGCCCGCCATTGTTGGCTCCCTTCCCGCTCAATATTTGGGAAGAGGACCAGGGCCTCTATAAATAGGACCAGCCACCCGCAGGAGGAGGCAGCTTGGCAGCTCATCAGCTGATCAGCTAGCCAGCTCATTGGTTGGTTGGTTCGAGGTCAGAAGGATAGAGAGAGAGAGAGAGAGGAGGGCGACTGAACTCTTCTCAGTAGTTCATCCCCCCAGCCAAGAACAGAACCTCGCGAGGCTGTTCTTCCTTGTATTGTTCATCATCATCATCCCAAGAGGCAATCCACCACACCACACACTGGAGTAGGGTATTACACCACAACGGTGGCCCGAACCAGTATAATCCCTCTGTCTCTTGTGTTGTTCTTTCCTTAGTTTAGATCCTAGCATGGCGGAGGGGTGCAGGTAGGTAGGAGGCGAAATCTCCGCACGCACCCCAGTGTTCAAACCTCAAGGGTCTGCCGAAACCCGAAATCCGACAGGACTTTCCTTGACGTGGAAGGCAAGCTTGGCAATACGGATATGTAGATCTCCTACCATTGTAACCAACTCTATGTAACCCTAGCCCTCTCCGGTGCCTATATAAACAGGAGGGTTTTAGTCCGTAAAAAGAACAACAATCATACCATAGGCTAGCTTCTAGGGTTTGGCCTCCTTGATCTTGTGGTAGATCTACTCTTGTACTACCCATATCATCAATATTAATCAAGAAGGACGTAGGGTTTTACCTCCATCAAGAGGGCCCGAACCTGGGTAAAACATCGTGTCCCCTGCCTCCTGTTACCATCCGCCTTAGACGCACAGTTCGGGACCCCCTACCCGAGATCCGCCGGTTTTGACACCGACACCCACCATTTACTAAAAAAGATCAGATCTATATTTAATCTTACCAACAAGTAGAATACATAGACAATGCCAGTGCAGAAGTCTAGCCCATTGCTCTTGTCAGTACATTTTGTCCTGTAACGCTTGTACTTCCAGGGATTGGTAGTTGATTATGTAGCATCAATCTGCACCTTATCTTCATTATCCTCTTTCCCTTCCAGTATTATCATATCTATAATTACTCTCTACAAAATGTAGAGTACAGGCAATGCTTATGAAGAAGATTCTGTGCTAAAATTCTTGAGTTATCCTTCCCTTGACATGGAGAAGGGCATTATAAAGCCAGTGTTAACTGTTAATGTAAGTCAGTCCTTCTAAAGCCTTTATCCTCAATTGCTGTTTAATTTTCTCATACTCCCTATCATTTGCTATTGTTTAGTTTGCTGTTTCTTCCAAAATGCATGTTCGTAAGAACCGTAAGTTCTAAGTTTTACTTGTAAACCAAATTCCTTATTCATACCATGCACATTACTTAATACTCCCTATATGTATGCTTGTTTTTGTGGATCTAAAATCCGGTGTGTGGTGAAGCAGCCCACGTTTGCACCTTGTCATCTCCTGTTTTATCTTACTGATGTGGCTGATGATATGAACAACATGCCATGCACATTATCCAAAATAGATACAATGATTTTCTTTGCCCTTCATCTATGCTTGTTATGTTGACATGGTAATCCAGTAGTGTGGTGAAGCTCCCCGCATTATGAACAATGCCAAATTATGCTATTGATATTTTGAACATACTCTTTATTTTCTAATTTGAAATTGGATAGAATTGACAGAACAGTTATCATAATTGTTTATACACGTGGAAAACCTGTCATCTCTCTGCTTTGTTTGAGGGTGATATGCCTGATGGCATGCACAAGTCTGCTGAAGGCTGTGAGACAAACCCAACATATATTGCAGCAAAGAAGGCAAAACATCTTGAAGATAGCGAGACAACCCCAAAGTCTTGTCTTGATGCAATGTTCAAGTTACTTGAGACTAACAGTCAGACAAGCTCACAGAATTCATTGTCTGAATCAGTTCGACTTCTTCAGTCCCAAGTTCTAGCAGAAAGGCATTCTGCAACTCAACTTCGACTTGAAGTCCTATCTCTAAGAAAGATTGCGGAGAACACCAATGAGAACCTCATCGCTAAACAGCTATGACCGACAAGCTAGGCCGGTCTCACAGCCTTGCTCAACATCTTGCGCGGCAGTTCCCCGCAAGGCTAACCTTTCTTGAACTGTCTTGGAAGTGGTCTCGGTTCAGTATTATTTTGTTACGCTGCAATGGTGCCCAGTTTTTGTAATATGCTTCTTCGTTGCGCTTTATGATCACTGGTGGCGAACTTCGATGCCGAGTGGATGTAATATACCTTAAACCCTTTATTGTATAGTGTAGGTTTATTCTAAGTTATTATGTCGTAATTTCTTTATTGTATAGAGTAGGTTTGTTCTTAATCCATACTAGTTACGCAGCAGCCCGAAATGAACCCCGACCCATGATTGTGCGAATCAAATCACGGGCTTTTAACAGGCCAAAATTGTCTCGGTCCTTGTTTGGCCCAATCAGATATCGGCTGCGAGCAGGCCGGATGCAAACAGGGTCATACTATATGACGGGCTTTTAACAGGCCGAAATTAATATAGGGTCAAAATTTTAAACGGGCCCTTAACAGGCCAAAACTAATATCAGGCCGAATTACTAAGTGGGCCTTTAGCAAGTGGGCCCAAAAGCATAGTGTCCATTTGACGGGCCGAATCTGATATGGGCCATAATTGAGCCGAAAGCCTCTTAAAGGGCAGAACCTGATCTGGGCCATAATTTGGCCCAGAACGTGGTAGGCTTTTAACCGGCCGGATCACATATGGGCCACTATTAGGCCCGGAGCGTGGCAGGCCATTAATGGGCCGGATCAAATATGGGCTGGCATTTGGCCCAAAACATGGCAGCCAGTTAATGGGCCGGCCTACTAGGGTCCTCAAAATCTTGTGGGCCTACAGCTGGGTCGGCCCATTAATGTCAACGAAATCTCGTGGGACTTTTTTTGAAGGTTGGACAGTAGGAACACGTCCTACTGCATGTATATATTAAGAACCCAAAAGGGTGAATATGTTACAAATGTACAAAATGGGGGGGGGGGGGCTTAAGCAGTTACAAAGGGTAGTCAGAGAGCTAACAAGTTAATCTAGTTAGGGGACAGAAGCTAGGATGGCAGAGATGAGGTGCCTCTTGTCGTCGGGGAGTCTAAAAGCAACATTGGCAAAGTCTTTTTTAAACCTGGTTTGCTAGGTGTCAACCGAAGGGGCCACTTTCCTGAAATAGTTATTATTTCTTTCCTTCCACAGACTCCACGCAGCCACCAGGAAGATGTCCATGATCATCTTACGTTGATTCCCCGTATTAAGGTGTTTAATCATATGCAGCCGATCTCCTGTAGTAGGCCAGGTTATATTGAGCTTGAGCCAGCACCGTGTGCTAAATGTGCAATGAAAGAAGAGATGCTCAAGGGTTTCTTCTATGTGTTCACCACAGAGGAGACAGTCCAGGTTGGTCCCAATGTTGTAGTGCCTTCTGCTAAGCATATTACGCGTGTTGAGACGATCAACCAGAAGGAACCAACCGAAAACTTTGATCTTGGGGACACTTTTAGCTTTCCAGAGCCAACGAAATGTCGTGTACCTGAAGCTCTCGGAAACAAAATTTGTAGTACTCCATAGTCTTGAATGTGGCCGCGCCCCAAGTGCAAATCCAAACATCTCTCTCCGCTGAGAGAGCAGTAGAGGAGACTGCATTTTGGATCCTCCTAAGTTCATCATAGGCTTGAGTTGAAAGGGGGAGGTGAAAAGCATCACGGACTGCGGATATGGTAAGCATACTACGAACCGAGGCATCCTTACCAGTAGCATAAGAGAAGGCCCTAGGGAATTGCTCCTCGAGGATGTGATTACACCAGTCATCTTTCCAAAAAAGAGTTGTCTCTCCGCTACGAATTTGGACCTTGGTCACACCTCGGTACGTTGGCATGAGCTTGATCAATTCACGCCACCAATGAGAGCCACAAGGTGGGGATGCATGCGGTATGGTGGCCACATAGTAGGTGTTCCAAATCAAACAAACCCAAGGAATGTCCATCTGGTTGTAGAATTTGTGTAGAAGTTTGAGCAGCAAAGCATCGTTTTGGACTTTGAGATTGAGAGCGCCCAAGCCACCTTTTTCCTTAGGGCGAAAAACCATGTCCCAGGCAGCCAAAGAGTTGCACTTGTCACCATTATCTGTTTTCTTGATCCAGAGGCAATGTCGGCGAATCTTGTCCAGTTGTTCAATAATTTTTCTAGGGAGTCGGAGAACACCCATGGGATATATAGCCAGAGATGTGACAAGTGAGTTCATCAGAGCCAATTTGCCTGTGTAGGACATGAGTGACATGGCAGCCGTGATCTTACACTCGTCTTTGCAGATCCAGGGGGTCATGTCTAAGACCGTGGGTTTAGTAGTGCCAAGAGGTAGACCAAGGTAGGTGAATGGCATAGACGCAGTGGTACATCCAAAGATATTGGCAATGTCACGACATTTGTCAGTAGGGGTATTAATAGGGAACAGAGTAGAGTTGGAGAAATTGATGTGTAGACCAACCGAGTCAGCATAGTCTGTGAGGATAGCTTTGAAATGTGCCGCTTGGTCCAAACATGCTGGCAAGAGGATTATCGTGTCGTCTGCGTACTGAATGACTGGGTAGTTAGATGGCTCAGCCGAGGGGATAGACAGTTGCAAAAGAGCGACCCAGAGGGAACGCGAGCTATTCAACACTTCCTTGGC